>NW_026929362.1:0-37509 GCF_032062105.1 Saccostrea cuccullata | reverse complement strand
TCAAATTTAGGGATGTTGTAGGATAATCTGAAGTTTATACTGGTTGAAAGAATTTGTGAAAATCACTT
Organism: Saccostrea cuccullata; assembly: GCF_032062105.1. Taxonomy (NCBI): domain Eukaryota; kingdom Metazoa; phylum Mollusca; class Bivalvia; order Ostreida; family Ostreidae; genus Saccostrea; species Saccostrea cuccullata. The sequence goes on along the minus strand of NW_026929362.1, from coordinate 37,441 downwards.
CCGGTCTAGAGTTATCGCCCTTTTATCAAAATTCAGAGGACCTCCTTGTCCGTTCATTTTCTCGAAAATGGTTTGAGCTAGAGCGCTGAATTTTTTTGTGATGATAGAGGACATGTCCCCATGTTACTGGGAGTTTGGATAGAGTTCTCGGTATTGGCTCATCCGATTTTCATCAAACTTTCAGATCTGATAGGTCTTGGTCTGAACCTTATTGGAAATTTTTTCGGTGATGACGTCACTTTCTATCTCGAGATATTATGATTTTTCTGATTTTTAGAGGTTTATTTTGTCCGGGAAACTCCTCCGAAACGACTTAAGATATTGACTTAAGATTTTCAGTGAACGTAAAGGAAGAATTGTAGAGTTGCGGGCTGGTGTCCAAATCTTTCTAGCGAAAAAGGCGCCGAAGCTCGGTAAGGCCCGAAAAAATATCTCAGAATCATCTCACAAAATTTGACACCTTTTGTTTCATATTTTCTTATCTCTTTATAATTTGTTAAGACATATTGAACAAAAGTTGTGCAGAATTACAAGAACTGTTATATGATATAAAGAAAAATGGGACTGGCTCATCAAAATTAGGGGCTCAGAGGGACCAGAAGTCTTTCATCTTTAACTCTTTAATGATTAATATTTTGTGATATATTACAGAAGCAAAGTTGTTTATATAAACAATTTGCAACAATATATTATAATATTTTGGTCATATGTTACGTAATAAGGGGTCACGAGGGGCCAGAATGCTAAATCTTTGACGCTTCATATCTCGAAAAGGGGGAAAATTTTGATAAGCAATATTGAACAAAAGATGGTCAGAATAATGATCTAAACAATATGCATACTTTTAATTTTTGTAAAATGGCCCCATTAGGGACTTGTAGGGGTGGCCCCTAAATATTTATATTAAGCATATCTTCTTAACGAAAAGAAATCTCTGAATAGTTGTAGAACAAAAAGTCTTTGAAATCAAAAGACCTTTCGTCTGATATCAAGAAAAAGGGGCTGACCCCTAAAATTAGGGGTTCAGAAGGGTCAGAAGTCTTTCATCTTTAACTCTTTAAGGATATGTGAACCTGACAAAAAAGTAATTGGAAAATTATAGAATGGGTATCAACAGATAGAGGACAAGTTCCTTGATCAAAAAACAACAATTTTGATATATGTACATGAATTCGTTTCCATGGCAACAGCCCCTGAAGATGACCATGTTTTCAAAGTTTAAAACGATTTAGAAAATTACACTAAAAATAAAGAAAGACATAAAAAACTTATAAATTGCAGTTCAAATTAATTTATTTGCTATAATATGAAAGATTGGTGCATAAACATACTTTTCATATTTTTTCAAATAAAAATAAAAGCTAATAAGCCAATTATTACAGTCCAAATTTCCTCTGGCCTCTAAAAATTGCCTATTTTTTCTTAACCTTGACTATCAAAAATGATATAAAATCACACTTAATATAATTGGAAATTTTATTTTTCAATTTCATTTAAATGAAGTGATGTTTAGCTATGTGAAACAGGGAAAAAATTGGCATGTACATGAATTAGATAAAAAGATATGATAATCTGAATTTCCTCTGGCCTTCTCTCAAAAACTGACCGTAAAGCACAATTATCGGCAATAATTGCTAAAATATCAATCAAAAAATTATTCAATTTAATTTTAAATGAATAATGTGTTAAAATGAAATCAAAAGTCTTTCATGCTTATTCTTTTTCATATATAAAGTATCTTGTATACACATAATTACAGTCCAAATTTCCTCTGGCCTCTAAAAAATTGCCTTTTTTTTCTCAACCTTCACAAAAAAAAAATCTTATAAAATCACACTTGATATAGTTGGACATTTTGTTTTTCAATTCCAATTTAAAGAAGTGACGTTTAACTTTGTGTAAGAGGGAAAAAATTGGTATGTACATGAATTGGATAAAAAGATATGATAATCTGAATTTCCTCTGGCCTTCTTTCAAAAACTGACCATTAAGCACATTTATCGGCAATAATTGCTATAATATCAATCAAAAATTATTCAGTTTAATTTTAAGTAAATTATGTGTTAAAAGAAAATTAAAAGTCAAACATGCCTATTCTTTTTCATAGATAAAGTATCTGGTATGCACATAATTACAGTCTGAATTTCCTCTGGCCTCTTAAATTTTTTTTCTCAACCTTCACTGTAAAAATCTTATAAAATCCCACTTTATCTAATAAGAAATTTTGTTTTTCAATACCAGTTTAAAGAAGTTTATAAATGAGGTATCAAATTGGTTTGTACATGAATTGGAAAAAAGATAAAATAATCTGAATTTCCACCAACCTTTTTCCAAAATCCGACTCTTAAAGCACATTTATATGTGATGATTGCTAAAAAAATCAATGAAGAAATTATTCAGTTTAATTTTAAATATATATAGTAAAACTCGGTTTTAATGAAGTCACTAAGACCTATAAAATTACTTCGCTATAACCATAATTCGCTATATCCATACTTGCCAACTCACCCGATTTCGTCGGGTCACACCCGATTTTTCAGCCCGTAACCCGATTATTTTTCATGAACCGGCGGGTCATGCTTATAACCAGATTTTTGCCTATCAACCCGAAAATCTCCCGATTTTCCGGATTTGGTTCGTAAATTAGGTTGCACTTTTAACTTCCAGTTACAACCCAAGCTTAGATCTACGTAAACAATGCCGATGGATTAATTATCAGTGCAGATGTAAACAATTAACTGGGTGTTGTTTTGACAAATCAATGTTTGAAGTCAATTAAAATGGCTTCCAATAGAACTAAATCGTTATCAGGGCCAACAGGAACAAGTTAAACTAAACACATGTCTCTGATTGAACCAAGAAAAAGAGAAACGATATTTATGTACATATCAAGGAATCTTGGAAAAAACTTTCATTCTTAATAAAATAAAGTGATTGATAACAGTGTAGGCCTAACTTCAGATTTAAAACATATTGCAGTAGTTAATTAATCAAGAGAGAGGAAAAATAACTTCAAAACTGAAATTGGTATACTTTCAAATTTAGCAGAAACTAAAAAGGCTTTAAAAAAATGCACACTTACTTCAGGTCAATACTAATACATGAAACCTTAATTTTTTTAACATGTAAATTTAAATCAAATTATGTATGAGTTTTTTTGTCATAGTAAATTAAGAGCCATTCTCTGTAATGACTTGAACTTTTATATAGGAGCTGTGGCACGCATAGTCTCAGAATTTCTCCAAACTCTCTGTGATAAAAGTCTTTGATACCCTAAACTGAAATCAGGCAAAAATTGGTTGCTATGTTTTATAGTTACCATGACAACATGTCTTAAAGTTCGAAAAATGGCATTTTTTAACATGTTTAGAGTCCCATAGTTAACATTTGCGGCAAAGCAAACAATTGGCAATGACTGTTTCCAAAAGTTGAAGGTCAGATGTCTCAAATGCATGATAAACATGTTTGGTAAATTAACTATTACATACGTTACTATGGTAACAAACTATTCAAAAGTAAAAAAAATATTCATTGAATTTTGAAGTCATACACGTAAAAATAAAAAGCAATTATAGGATGAAATGTGACCAAATAATAGAAAAAAGAGCCTTGAAACATATACCAAGAACAAAATATGATATTTCAATTTGGTTGGCAATGGTTGCCAAGGTTTTTATACCACAGAGAGCCTTCAAAGTAACACTCTGTATGTTTCAATCTGATCCTATCTTTTTAAAAAGCACATTTCCTCATAACTGATGATCAATTTTTGAAGATGTTGGTGTGCTCCTAGTTTTCCCATTTGAAAAAATTCAGTTTAGATTCTTTAAATAGAGCGTTGCTATGGAAATAAGCAGAAAATATATGCTTAAAAACCTGAAAAATATTTTCTGTCCTTGGATACGTACCCTTAAATGTAGATTCCCAAAACTTTTATGATTGATATTTATTAACAGCTTACCTGACTTTTAATTTTGACTATCATCCAATCTCTAAGTGGATGCAAGAAGTTGGCACACAGGGTTTAATATTAATATAAAGTTCACAAAATCGAACATTTTCCCTTCTTGGTAACCATAGCAACAGTGTTGTTTTCTTCATCAAATTTTATCAATATATGATATTCAACTTCAGTTCTAACAGATAAGTATGATTCAAGCTGATCATTTAATTTTTTTCTTGTTTATATGGCAATTTAATTCTTAATGCAGCGAAAAATAATTTACTTTTAAGCACTGGTACTTTGTTTCCATGGTAACACTGCAAAGTAGCAATTATACCCAATTTTCTTATGGTTTTGGTGTTGTAAGGTCCTGAGGATGCATATTAGCCAGTCTTGAATTTTCATGTTTTTCCTCAAGACAGTAGCATTAACCCAAACTTAGTTACTTGTTTTGCATGGTAACACTGTGTTACCATGGCAACCATAAAAGTTATTTATAGAATAATGTTGCTTATACTTATATACTTATGTTTAAACATTTTCATTGTTTTTCTTAAGTCGTTGATTGAGTTTGAGCATGTAACACCTACCATTAGTGAAAACGGAGTGTTTTTCAGCATATTTCAGCATTTTAAATGTATTCCAAATATATCCTTGGTTACCACTTACTTAGAGATATATTCTAAACATTTTCTTTACAGTATAAGTGACATCAAGGTGTCATGTTTTTGTGAGAATGACTTGTTTGCGTTTTCTAGTTTTTATTAAGCCACAGTCAAGATTTAAAGTGGCTGAAAATCTCGATTTTTCCAACTTTTCCGGCTGTTGCCATAGCAACCGAGACACAAAGCAACGAAATTTTGTTTGATATTTGTTTCTGGTGTCAAGTACTAAGCATGGGTGAAGTTTCATTAAAATCGGTGACCATGCGTGGCAACGAAGTTTAAGTGGTTACAGAGAATGGCTATTAAATCCTTTTTCAATAAAAGAATTCTCAATACACAAATACATTGTATATATATCATGTATAAAATTTAATCATGGTAAATATGTCATGAATGTCGTTACGCGTTATGACCAGATTTTTTACTTTCCAAATCTGGTCATGACCAGATTTTTACATGCTGGAGGTTTGCAAGTATGTATATCCATGTAACAAATTTATTAAAATTTATATAGCTGGGGATCTAAAATAAATTTCGCTACATCCATGAATTTGCTATTATCCACTAATAGAGTTTTGCTGTTACATGTTTTAATAAATATTTTTTTAAGAAAAATTTTAAAATGAAATAATAAAAAATTTTATAGTCTATATGCACTAAGGTTTACATGGTTAGAAAAAGGCCACACAATAAAACTAACATTACAATGACATATTTTGGCACAGATCTAATTGCCAATCAAATAATATTAGAATGTACAACATATGGAGATATTCGACACCATTTAAAAATAAAACACAAAAAGAGAAGTTTGTTCTTGTCAAACAGAATTATTTCTTTAACCTTGACAAAAGTTTCTACATGTACAGTGTGTTCTATAAAAGCTAGCTTTTCTGTCATAATGAATTCTTTTCTTTGCCTTTCAACTGCAAGCTTTTTTTGTCACATACTTTGTTCAAATAATGATCACTGTAGGTGTAGGTCTTTTCTGAAGCAATACTCCAGCCTTTGCTTTGTTATGTCCCTCTCAAGAATTTTTTTCACTCATATGAAGACGCTACCACTTGCTGGTCGAGTGCTGCAACTTCATACCCATACTCCGTACTTATGGCCATTGAGCTGTGAGGGATCTTTTTCATGCCAACATCTACTGCAGCAGGGGATCTCACTTTATGCAGTCTCCTCCAAAGGACTGGCCTCCATGTTCCACAGTGCTCTTTACTTTGAGAAAATAGAGAGCTGCTCTAATAACTGTGCCATGCAGATTTCCGGCTTTGACACAACAATACCATTCTTAGCCTAGAAAATAAATTTCATTTTAGTTTTAAACTTCATGTCTTAATGGTGTGTATGGATATATAAAGTAAACATGTAAATAAGTAATATCTACCAGGAGTATTTAAAACTTGAATTTAGGGAATTTTTGTTACATGGAATACGTCACGGAGGATTGTGTTTTGCGTCGCTCTATTATGACGTCACAATGAAAAAGCTTTCACGCTCGTTAATGCTCGTTTTACTGCTTCAAACATCAGTGAATTAGCCAATCAAAAAGTGTTTTACAAAACAATTGCATTAGAATTAGGGAATAACTATCTTCTAATTTGGTATTTGCGACCGTTAATGCTGATTTAACGGTCGCAAACTGAGTTTTACCGGCGACGCTTAAGCGGAGCCGGTAAAACGGATGTTTGCGACCGTTAAATCAGCATTAACGGTCGCAAATACCAAATTAGAAGATCAGTTATTCCCATTCTAATGCAATCCATGCATTTTGTTTCTTGTTTACGTCGTATTTTGATAAATTTTGTTACATGGAATACGTCACGGAGGATTGTGTTTTGCGTCGCTCTATTATGACGTCACAATGAAAAAGCTTTCACGCTCGTTGATGCTCGTTTTACTGCTTCAAACATCAGTGAATTAGCCAATCAAAAAGTGTTTTACAAAACAATTGCATTAGAATGTTACTTTATTGTCAATCAGTTTATGAATTTGAAGCCTTTGCAGTTACTGATACATGAATTTATTAGGATTGACTACTAGACTATTGAAATTTCAAATATTATACTACTGGATTTTCCATATCATATTTAAAAGTTACATGTAAAGGAAGGACCATTTGATTCTGAGAATAGATATTGGGATTAATCTGATCTAGAATATTTACACTGAAATATGTACATTGTTCTCTACAATGAAGCTCCCCCCTCACATATAATATTTTTTCATGAAACAAAATAATCGGTCATAATTTGTCTCCTGTGATCCTGGAAAAAAATCTGACACTTCATATTCTATTATTATATATCAAGGCAAGAAACTAAATATACCACCCTTCACACAATTACAATCAGAATCAAATACATGTCGAAGATCACTCCCTCAATTTTTAATCTTAAAAAAACATTTTTTTCATTCACTCCTACCCATTCTATTGTTTGCAACACACAGAGATCTTTTCATTTATCTGGATCCATAGGAACAGCTATCTAGTTGAGTAGGTGGATTTTAACTGCTGACATATGTTGATTCTTTTCCTTCTCTATACCTGTTCAAATAACAAATATGTCACAAAATTATTCAATTTTAAAGGAATAAATTGGTCAACATTTTACACATTAATGTCATATCTTAAATACTATATCATTTTAAAATAAGACAAATTTTGCACTGCACAGACTATAAATTACATAGTGTTTTAGTGACAGGGTACGCGATGATACCTGCATAGTAAACTTTATACCTGGCGAGGCGGAGCCGAGTCTACTGACCAGGTATCATCCTGCACTCTGTCACTAAAATACTATGCAACGAATTTACCCCACCAATGAAAAATTTATGTATTATCTGTGGTTTATACATAAATGTTTTTCTCTGTTACATGCTTCATCATGCTTATATATTGTACATATTATGACATTACATTGTGTTAGTTTTGTAATGTTGTGTTTGTGCTAAAATGATGAACTGAACAGTACGTGTTCAGTAAAGAAGAAAATGTTTCTCTCATTATTTACGCTACTTACATGTATAACTTTAATCTTGCCAACTGCAAACACTAAAAGGATTAACCTTGTGAATTTGAGTTGTTCAATTACATCGACCTTGTATTGATTAATAACAATTGACTGGGTATAAATAATCTACCTCCTTTAATAACTTGACAGACTCCAACCTATCGTAAGTCAGGATTTCGTCGAAAAACCCAAAGAGATGGTGTAAATACATGTATATATACATGCGAATTGCTATTTCAGTATTTGCCTAATTTGGTAATTTGACACTGGTAAACAAAAAGTAAATCCAATAAATAACTTATGAAAATTACATTTCAGACTATTTTAAAACCGTGTATTTTTATTGGATATATCTGTGAAAAATGTGCAGATTTTCTGTAGGCTAATATTCGAATCATTGTTGATCCCGGCTGGAAACAGAGTAAATTGAATTTCGATGATGCTATACAGCTATAAATTACAACCTTATAATAAATAAATGTATAAGGTGTCAGGTAAACTCCGGTTATCCATGTGTTTGGTGCATGTTTATTCTGCTGTTAGTTTAAGTCTACTTTTACTTTCGTGAAAAACAATGAAGTACATCGTGGAACTGCATTCGGGGTGAGTGTGACATCGCTTGTGCAGTTGTTACATGAAACCAAACGGCACCAATCTGTATATTTTCGTCTGAATATAACCGTATAATCTTTTTTCGTCGCATAAACTCCTTTTTTCCTTGCAAATGCATCGTTGCGTCCTTCTCTACAAAACATGGCGTCGCAAATCGGCTAGGGAGTAACGTCGTAAATTATCGGGGTTGGAACAGTCAAACAGCCAAAATTAATAAAATTCATTCAATGTTGATTTAGTTTGGCATATTTTACTATTTAATCGCTGTTAAATCCTTTTAACTTGTGTTGTAGCAAAATTATATGTTCTATGATCACGACATTGACCGTTCCCATCTTCCACAGTTCGAGTTGCGCGGTGGATTCAAAAACGTCAGGTTCACATATCCTTAATGATCAATATTTTGTGATACATTACAGAAGCAAAGTTGTTCATATAAACAATTTGCAACAATATATTATAATATTTTGGTCATATGTTACGTAATTAGGGGTCACGAGGGGCCAGAATGCTAAATCTTTGACGCTTCATATCTCGAAAAGGGGGGAAATTTTGATAAGCAATATTGAACAAAAGATGGTCAGAATAATAATTTAAACAATATGCATACTTTGAATTTTTGTAAAATGGCCCCATTAGGGACTTGTAGGGTTGCCCCTAAATATTTATATTAAGAAAATCTTCTTAAGAAATATCTGAATAGTTGTAGAACAAAAAGTCTTTGAAATCAAAAGACCTTTCGTTTGATATCAAGAAAAAGGGGCTGACCCCTCAAATTAGGGGTTCAGAGGGGCCAGAAGTCTTTCATCTTTAACTCTTTAATGATCAATATTTTGTAATATATTACAGAAGCAAAGTTGTTCATAGTAATGAATTGCAACAATATATTACACTATTTTGGTCATATATTACGTTATCAGGGGTCACGAGGGGCCAGAATGCTAAATCTTTGACGCTTCATATCTCGAAAAGGGGGAAAATTTTGATAAGCAATATTGAACAAAAGATAGTCAGAGAAATGATCTAAAAAAATATGCATACTTTGAATTGTTGTAAAATGGCCTATTTAAGGACTTGCAGGGGTGGCCCCTAAATATTTATATAAAGCACATCTCCTAAACGAAAAGAAATCTCTGAATAGTTGTAGAACAAAAAGTCTTTGAAATCAAAAGACATTTCATTTGATATCAAGAAAAAAGGGCTGACCCCTCAATTTTTGGGCTCAAAGGGACCAGAAATCTTTTATCTATAACCCTCTATTGATCAATATTCTGTTATACATTCCTGAAGCAAAAGTACGAGGGTCATTCAAAAAGTTCGTAGAATTTTATTATAACTTTTTTATTTAACGTCATATTATATCCAAATTTGGTAGACATATTTTAAGAGTTATTCCAATTAATTTAAACTAAAATATTTTAAAATATTCCGACATACTTTCAAATTAATTAAATTTCGAAGCCGCAAAAAACGGGTCACGGAGCAAGGCAAAATTAAGTCATGTATAATTATTTCCTGGTATTATGCTATAAGTCGTCATTTTAAAAAATGGCGCTAAATCTTAATAAAATTTATATATTCAAAAAGGGTATTGTTACGTCATTTCATATGTAAAATTCTGACGTAATATAGTGTTTCGTTGAATAAAAAATGATTAAAGAAGACTGTTAGTCCGCATCGAAAAAGGCCGAAAATAATGACTTTGCACTACGTCACGGAGCAGCGAGTTGCTATAATGTTTTGTGTTGCTCTTGGAAAAACACCAATGCAAACTGTGGAAATGTTGAAAAAGGCAGGAAGTAAGTCAAAAGTGAGCCTAGCGTTTGTCTATAAATGGCATAGACGGTTTCTGGAGGGCAGGGACTCTGTTTTAGACGATGAGCGAGCAGGGCGGAAACGAATTATTAGTGAAAATTTGGTCGAAAGAATAAGTAACGTTATGGAGCGTGACGGGCGCGTCACAGTTGCAGAACTTGCGTCGATGTTTGATATCAGCTCTGGTACCGCTTTTACAATTTTGTCTCAACACTTGGATATGAAAAGAGTTTCGGCGCGCTGGATACCTAAACTCCTGACTGATGAAGACAAAACAAAAAGATTGCTACTCTCTCGGGCATTCTTAAGGCGGTATTCGAATGAAGATAACTTTCTTCAAAGAATAGTAACAACTGACGAAACGTGGCTGTTTCATTACGATCCTGAAACAAAACAACAATCTTCAGCATGGAAGCGAAAATCATCTCCGCCTCCCCTCAAAGCTAAAGTAAGAAAATCTGCTAGGAAGAATATGTTTATATTTTTCATGGATATCCGTGGTATGCTACTCGTGCATGCAGTACCTGAGGGACAAACAGTCAATGCAGCATATTACGCACAGGTAATAACCGTTTCTTTATTTCTTGTACATATTTTTAAAATAAATATTAAAGTAGTTTTTCAGCATGTGATAATGAATCTATAATTTCTTAATAACATTTAAAATACCATTACAAAGATTATTTACCTGGCATTTGATCGAATAAATTTAAAATCAAAGTTGCATTTCAATAAATTATTATAAACAATAAAAAATAGTAAAATCTTCATTCTCTTTTCAAATAGGTGATTCGCCGGGATCTTGTAAATGCAATTCGGAAAAAACGACCGGATAAGCAGATAGAAGAGTTCCTTCTTCATCAAGACAACGCTCCTGCCCACCGCGCTGATTCCACTGTGCTGGAGTTGGATTTATTAGGTTTAGATCGTGTGATTCACGCACCTTACAGTCCTGACCTAGCGCCGATGGATTTCAAGGTTTTCCCTACCGTGAAAGCCGAGTTACGTGGCAGAAAGTTTAAAAACACAGAAGAACTAACTTATGCAACTCGAACGATTGTCAGTAGATTCGATGACAAATGGTATAGAGATGCATTCAGTGAGTGGGTAAGACGCCACAGATTGTGTGTGAAGTGCAGAGGGGAGTATTTTGAAAAACTGTAAAATACGACGCGATGACGTTATGAATTTGACGTTACAATGTCGTTGAGAGTGCTCCGTGCAGACAAAACAAGACGATTTTAAAATAGAATAACGCTAGTGCCATTTATTCAAATTAAATAAAATTTTGTACAAAGGTAAAATAAATGTTTCTAAACAAAATAATGTGTTGATCATGAATTTTTAAAAAGAAATACTGCAAAAAGCGCCATTGTCTACGAACTTTTTGAATGACCCTCGTATTTATCTTAAAGATTTGCAACAATATATGATACAATTTTGATCATATGTTACGTAATTAGGGGTCAGAAGGGGCCAGAATGTCAAATCTTAGATGCTTTATTTCTCGAAAAGGGGGAATATTTTGATAAGCAATATTGACTAAAAGATGGCAAGAATAATGTTCTAACCAATATGCATACTTTGAATTTTTGTAAAACGGCCCCATTGAGGACTTGTAGGAGTGACCCTTAAATATTTTTATTTAGCATATCTCCACAACGAATAGAAATCTCTGAATAAGTGTTGAACAAAAAATCTTCAAAATCACAAAACCTTTCATTTGATGTTAAGAAAAAAAGGGCCGACTCCGTAAATAAGGGACTAAGAGGGGTCAAAAGTATTTCATCTTCAACTCTTTCATGATCAATGTTTTTTTTTATAGGTATCCATTATGAGAAGCAAAGATATTAATCTTAATGATTTGCAACAATAGATTATAAAGTTTTGATCATATGTTACGTAATAAGTGGTTGCAAGGGGCCAAAATGCTATATTTTTTATGCTTTATATCTCGAAAAGAGGGAGTATTTTTATAAGCCATATTGAACAAAACATGTTCAGAATATCGTGATAAAAAATCATTTTCTTGATATCAAACGAAAGGTCTTGTGATTTCAAATGGGGCCATTTTACAAAAGCTCAAAGTATGTATATTGTTTAGATCATTATTCTGACCATCTTTTGTTCAATATTGCTGATCAAAATTTTCCCCCTTTTCGAGATATGAAGCGTCAAAGATTTAGCATTCTGGCCCCTCGTGACCCCTAATTACGTAACATATGACCAAAATATTATAATATATTGTTGCAAATTGTTAATATAAACAACTTTGCTTCTGTAATGTATCACAAAATATTGATCATTAAAGAGTTAAAGATGAAAGACTTCTGGCCCTTCTGAGCCCCTAATTTGATGAGCCAGCCCCATTTTCTTTATATCATGTAATAGTTGTGTAATAGTATCATGTAATAAGAAGATATGAAACAAAAGGTGTCAAATTTTGTGAGATGCTTCTGAGATATTTTTTCGGGCCCTACCGAGCTTCGCGGCGCCTTTTGCGCTAGAAAGATTTGGACTCCAGCCCGCAACTCTACAATTCTTCCTTTACTTTCACTGAAAATCTTAAGTCAATATCTTAAGTCGTTTCGGAGGAGTTTCCCGGACAAGATAAACCTCTAAAAATCAGAAAAATCATAATATCTCGAGATAAAAAGTGACGTCATCGCCGAAAGAAATTTCCAATAAGGTTCAGACGAAGACCTATCAGATCTGAAAGTTTGATGAAAATCGGATGAGCCAATACCGAGAACTCGCGTGCACAAAATCGGTAAGAATAATAATAATAACTAGAGCCGAGCTTGTTGCAAAGCAACAAGTAGGTCTTCCGTCCTGTTGACCGGAAGTAACTTTCTTTGAAGAAAAAAAGACAAATGAAGTCCAAAAACAGTTTAATCCTCAAATTTATGTTAATTATTGCAAAATTAAGCCATTTTTGGCAACTTCCGGTTGGACCGGAAGTACCGTCGACGGACGGAAAATTAAAATTTAAGCTTCCAGTGACATATGATATCCAAAAACCTGTCAAGAACAGCAAAAATATGCAATTTTTGACTACTTCCGGTTTGACTGGAAGTGACGTCGCTGGACGTATTTTGACGACGTACTTAGATAAAGCTTGACATTTTGTACAACTTTGCTTCTTTGACGTATTACAAATTCTCAATACTTTTTGAGATATAAAGGAAATACTTTCGGCCACTCTAGGCCCTTCATTTTAGGGGCCAGCCCTTTTTCGAGATATCATTTGAAAGATCGTGTAATTTTAAACTTCTTTTGTTCTACATGTCTTAACAAAATATTTCAAGGTAAAAAGTTATCTTTGAAAAGGTGTCAAAAATTTTGAAATTCTTGATAGGACTTTTTTCGCGCCATATCGAGCGTCGGCGCTTCGTACTTCCGCTAAAAATTATATACGGAATTCACTTCTCCAAAGGTTGCTCTATCATCACTGAAAATTCCATACTTCTATCTTCAATGGTTTTTGAGAACATTACCGGACAAAGTGACCCTCTAAAAATGACAAAATCGCGAAAATATCCGAACCGTAAGTGACGTCATCAAAATAAAAAAATTATTTCTAGATTTTTTGATGTTCTATCAGACCTGCAAGTTTCATGAAAATCCATTGAGCCGTTTCCGAGAACTCGCGTGCACAAAATCGGTAAGAAAAAAAAATAAGAAGAAAAATAGTGGAAAAGAAACCTAAGAAAAACAAAAAGGTCTTCCGCTGAAGACTGAAGACCTTAATAACTAGAGCAAAGCTCGTTGCAAAGCAACGAGTGGGTCTTCCTTCTAAGCGATAAGCAGAAAGTGAAATGTTTCAATTGTCAACTTTGCTACCATTCTTTTTTTTTATATAAACACTTTCACATGTACATATAAAATAATTTTCATCATTTGGAACACAATGACATCGGGTCTACACACAATATAGAGTTATGTTTGTAGAACATGTAGAATGTGAAAGGTGTTTTGAAAAAATAAGACAAAGAAAAGGGGAGGGGTCAGCAAGAAAAAAAACCCTTTCTTCTGTTACAAATAATATAAAAAATAAAAAATCCCTCAAAGAAATTATAGGATGTACATGTATATATTAGCTTGTATATGTAACTCTGTTACTTACAATGTATCACAGATATTTTGCCAATGCCTTTCATATTCTTCATATTTACAATTCTTCATCAATAAAAATTTTTCAATCAAAATTCTATCTGTGATCCTCTTTAATACAGCTTCATCATCTATTCTTGGAACATTCTTATATTTACTGGCAAAAATAAATTGTTTTACAGTAAGTATTAAAAGGTTTTGAAATTTATAAACATTCATATTTTCATATTTATCAAATAGTATTGCTTGTTTATCAAAACAACAATGAATATTAAACTTATTTAAAATCCATTCTTCAATAGTACACCAGAGTTCTTTTACCTGGAAACATTCAACAAATAAATGATCAATTGTTTCTATGTCACTTCTGCAGAAACTACATGCTGGAGAATCGATCAATTTTAGTCTAAAAAGATAATAATTAGTTGGGATGATTCTATGTAAGATTTGAAACTGTAGCCATTGAAGTTTAGATTCTTGAGTTATTTTAAAAGAAGTTCAAATATTTTAGCCCAGTCTGCCTCATGGAAGATAAATCTGTTTTCTCTCCATTTTTTGATTGAGTTAACTGGCTCTTTCTTTTTACTTATAAATATGTTATACATATCCTTACAACCTTTATCATGTTTATAAAATACAAAAATGGAATTTAGAAGATGAGGTCCAATCAACTTAGCATTTTTAATTTCATCACAGTTTATATTTTTCAGTCTATCTAACACTGCTATTCTAAGACCATTATAATCAACAAAATTTGTTTTCACTTTCAAGTTTATTAATGAGTCGAGACTTATGAAACTACCCTCATTGTTAAAGAGGTCAGTAAGAAAAACAATGCCTTCATTAAAATAGTCTTTCCAAAAAAAGGTTTATTATTAATTTTAATCCTAGGATTATTCCATATATGTTCAAAGAACAAATGCCTGTCCTTTTCTTGATTTATTATAGTTAACCATGCCCGGCTTGACAGAACTTCTTTCCAAAAAAAATTATTTAATCTTGTTGAGACATTCAGAATATAATCTGAACCCCTTATCCAAAGATTGTTTATATCTACTTTTAGTTCAGCTTCAAATAATTTTACCCAGTTTGCTTGTGAGTGAATAAGTCTTCTAATCCAACTTGATTTAAGGGCAGAAATGAATTCTGTATAATCAATCATTTTTAGACCTCCACATTTATAGTCATAACATTTTTCTTTACCTTGTGAGTTTTGCTACCCCAAAGAAAGTAATACATTTCAGTCTCAAACATCTTCAAAAAGTCTGACTTAGGGTTTGGTAAAGTAAGGATTAAATGGTTTAATTGGGTAATATTAAGTTTTTACTTTACTGTTAACCTTCCAATTGGGTAAGTTTCCTTAAACTCCACTTACGTAACAAAGTTTTGATTTCATTTAGCTTTATGGAATAATTTAGATCAAGCATTTCATTCAAGTTTTCTGAAAATTTTATTCCTAGAAGATCAAATATTGAATTTTCCCTGTCAAGCTTCCACCTTGAGTGATGAAATACATCCCTTGAAAATTTTTTACTTCCAGTCCATATCATTTTAGTTTTTAAGAAATTTATCTTTAAGCCTGATATATTAGCAAAATAATCTAATTCTCGGAGAATACCATCCATAGATCTTGGTGAACCATCTGAGATAAGAGAAGTATCATCAGCGTATTGAGAGAGTTTGTACTCTTCACCCTCAATTGTTATACCTTTTATATCTTGATTATTACGAATTAAGATTCCAAGAATTTCAGCACATAACAAAAAGAGATAAGGTGAATGATCACCTTGTTGCATCTCTTTGGGGGAAAAGATAGTCTGAAGTAAATCCATTTTGTATAACACATGATTTAAAACCATTATAGAAGGATCTTATCAAATTTTTAAAAGAGGGTCCAAAATTAAAAAAGTCAAGGCTTTTATATATAAAGTTCCATGAGATTGTATCAAAAGCCTTTTCAAAGTCAATTAACATCAAAAGGCCAGGTATTTGATTATATTCTGTATAATGCATTATATCATATATCAGTCTAATATTCTCTCCAATAAATCTACCTTTTATAAATCCAGTTTGGTCTCTATTTATCAATTTGCCCAATTTATTTTCATTCGTTCCGCGATGCATCCTGATATTTTATAAACAACATTTAAAAGACTAATGGGTGCCAGTTTTTTAGAATTTTTTTGGCTTTCCTGTTTTGGGGATACAAGTAATGATTCCTAATTTATTTGAGTCTGAGAATTGAAGTTTTTCATTTGAATTATTTATTGCTCTTGTAATAAAGGAGCCAATATCTTTCCAGAAAAATTTAAAAAAATCACATGTAAATCCATCCGGTCCTGGACTTTTGTCATTTTTATTTGTTTTAAGAAGTTTAAAACTTCAAAGTTTGTTACAGGACCTTCCAGACTGTTTGATTCTTCTTTATTTCTTTGACTCAAATAGCAAAAACCTTTCCGGGTTAGAAAGGCCCTCAGTACCCTCTTGCTTGTCGTAAAAGGCGACTAAATGGGGCGGTTCTTCGGATAGACGTAAAAACCCGAGGCCCCGTGTCACAGCAAGTGTTGCACAATAAAGATCCTTCCCTGCTCAAAGGCCATAAGTACCAAGCATAGGCCTTAATTTGCAGCCTTTCACCGGCAATAGTGACGTCTCCATATTAGTGAAATATTCTGGAGAGGGATGTTAAACAGTAAACAATCAATCAGTCAATTATACTGTAAAAATCCAGATATTTACACACATTTATAACCTTAACTATTAGAACTGGTATGTTCTTTGGAAACGGAAGACCTCAATACAGATGTTAACATGCAAGATCTGACACATACTTAAAAAGAATATTTATTCCAAACTTAAGATAGACTCTGTAACAAAATCTATTTCTCTTGAAAAACTGAAAGCAATTGATTTGTTCATATTTGTGGATTTATGTCTGTTTCTCAAATCAAAATTTAAATATGAATATTTAAAGTCAATATCATAAACTAAGACTGTTTCACATTAATGTTTCAATTTCATTATGCTGTTTATTCCTTGTCATACCCAACAGATGCTCTTCTGGCAAATCATGATCGTGCTTGGAATCAAATTTCAGTACTCTGATGATTCGTCACACCTATCAAAAAGAAATTGAAATTTTTTTATTGATTTTTTTTAAAAGTGCAACTTATACACTGTTATAAGATAAGATAAACCATCAAACTGAGTTCAAAATACTGTCACTTTTTCCGGTAGTCTATAATTATTTAAAAATATAGGTTTACAGGCAGTCATTTGAGGATGTTATAAAATAACATATTAGTTTTTCATGATTTCAAATAAAGAAAATGTACATTACTTGTTCATATCAAAATTTATTAGGAATGGTAATGGTTAACAGTTGTTAACCGACTAATTAGCCAAAAAGATGGTATCCAGTTATGAATTTTTTATGTGTCAGGATAAGAACATTCGTAAAGGTGTTACAGCAATTAAGAACAATGCGCTAATAAGTGACAAAACGCTATTGCATAAGGAACAAAGAGCTAGCGCAAAGTAACAATGTAGATCTAGCTCATTTATAACACCATGCTAGTAAGTTTATGACAACATTCTGTCCAGTTTAAGACACTTACAAGGTAGCATGAAGTAAAAATGTGCTACAACACTTATGACGATGGTCTAGTGTGTTTAACAACACAATGACAATTTACTTGTGCATTGTAACAATGTTGCAGCAGGCTTTTACACCACACAGTCAAGATCACATGTAATAGATTGTGTAAAGCTGTGTTGGTATGGCAGCATATTTTGTGTCAGCACAACTGCATGTTATTTTAAGTTGCCTTAGCCTGACAGTGTTGTGAACACTGTGTTAGCACATTGTTCCTTAAGATGCTGAAGCACTTTTACAATTAGCCTTATCTGGACACCATAATTTTCATAACCAACTAGCCATGTTTTTTTGTAAAAGTACATGTACCAGGGTACATGTAAATCATTTTTTTCATTTAGATTTCCATATGTTTTAAAAAGACAAGGAATAAAATTCAATTTTCTATAAGCTTCTATTCATTATAAGTGTTTGCCAAAGCATTTTTTCCTATATAACCAAAATACATCTTTGTCTTTATGGTAGCCTAGTGGTAGGGCATTCCCTCATATAATCCTGAAGTTTAGCTTGATTTCTAGCCGGGCTCATTGCTACGAAGTTCAATAGGAAATGCTGCTTCATCACTGATGCTTAATCAAATTTACACGTTAAAATATAGTACATTTGCGCAATCAAATTTGAGGCAATACAAACACTGATTACAGAATTAAATTTTCAAAGATATCTGAAATTTTCAAAAAATATTTATAATAATGATTTTCAGTTTCTTGATTAATTATTTGTTTAAAATATGCAAAAGGTTTTCATCAGGTATCGATGTGTGCGCCATATTCTATAAATAAAGGTTGTATTGTAGCTAACACAAATGCAGTAAACATAATTAATTACTTGATGTACGCTTTCCTGCAAATTCTCAGCTGAGGACACATCAGTGCATAATCGTTTGACCTTAATTAATCTTGCTGCATTAGTGTTTATTTACTTCTGTTGGTATATAAATCCCCGAAACCGCCTCAAACGATACATGTGATGAATATTTAATGCTGTTAAATTCTATAATAATTTTATTTAATTTTAAAACTTTTTAATACTATATATATGCCATAGAGACATTTTTGTGGATAACATATCCTCTCAATGTCTGAATTTGTTTTTAAACTCTCATCACGGTCTTTGTTCATTACCTTGTAAATGAGCCCAGCTTTCAGTACTTCTGAGTACTTTGATTATTCACTGCATCAAACCTAAGACAAAAACATGATGCAGTAATATTACTTAACCATGCACCCAGCATTTGAAGTGAATGAGACCTTAAAAACCTCATAGTACATGTTAGGACAATGTCACTGAGTTCCAAATAAAGGTCTAAATAAAAACTATTCACCGGTATATATTAACACCTTTAAATGAGTGAAGGAGTTAAAATTCTCAAATAACATTACCAATCAAAGTACCAATAAGAAGCTGATTCTTTCATCACAGGTTCCAATCCTATTGCTAAATACTTTAGACGGGTTATTCCAATGAGACCGCATACACCGAGATTCAGTGTCAAAAGGATCCCTTACTTCTCAAAGGCAATAAGTGCTGAGTACAATATAGTTGCAGCTTACTATCCCAAGTAGTGGCATCATCAAATGACTGGAAATGTTTGATAGGCCAATAATCAAACAAACCATTCCTGCAGTCATCTAAAAATAAGCAAACTTTCTATTATTACAATTGTTTTTACAAATTTCTTTTGAGATTTAACTGAGCAACAATTGTGCAATTTTTTTGTCAATAAATTTTGATACTAAAGACTTTGTTTGAACAGCTATTTATAGCAATTACAAACAGCAGCACGAAGCGCTCCTCATAGTGCAAGCACTCATGACAACGCCTTGGCGAAGAGAAAATTATCACTTGCTTATTGATCCACACAATTTTTTTTCCGCAGTAACTTTGGCCCCACAGTGCTTTGATTCTTTAACATGTTTAAGTTTAATTCTTGCAAGAATTGATCAAAAGTTTCCAAAAATTAAATTCACCTTGATTTAATGGATAAATTGCAGATAAATAGTGGGGAAAAAATTCTTCATTAAAGTCAGCACTATTCAAGATTTAGACTGGTAATGTAGGCCTTACTTACACTACAACATCGTGTGACTTCAAAGTCTAGTGCCCCGTTCACATGGAGAGTTTAATTCGTAGTAAATGATTGCAAAGTAAACTAATGCGAATCAAACTAATGGGAATCAAACTGTCTTAACATCACAGCTAATGCGAATTAAACAAATGCGAATAAAAATTTTACTTCTACAGTCAAGTGTCAGTAAGGCTATCCACTCAAAAATAGCACAATTAAGTACTTTAAGCTGACCACCAACATGTAGCATTTGAATTAATTTTGCCATTACACATCTCAAAATTTAATTCGAATAAGCTTCCCTTTGTGTTCACATGGAGCTAATGCAAAGTAATTTTATTCGCAGTAAATTAATTTGAATTAATAAAACTAAGTTGAATTAAACAGAGCATCGATGCACCAAATAACAAGTGCGGTTTGACAAGCCCGATCTAAATTAAAACTGAATAAGTATCTGGCCTCACCCTAACAGTCACACCGTCAACATATTGTTACCGTGTATATTCAACAAATAATAAGTGTAGTGTGAATTACCCCTCCATGGTTACTGTGGTATTGCTGTTTTGCAGGGCAAAATAATAACGTTTGGCAAAGTTTTTGTTGAGAGATAATTAAATGACGTATACTTAACAATTACTTATATGTCATATTTCACCAAATTATATCATTTTTTTCCTGCAAAAGAGCAGTACTGCAGTTACCGTGAAACGGTCTATAAGAGTACCACTATGATGGATAGTGGAGTGTTGAATTTTTTGTTTTGAAAGTGAGTCTTGTTGAAATTAAATGCTCACATATATTTAAATAAGAAATAAAAAGCTGTTGGGATTTTAAAAGGCTAACAGAAAGCGTCTGAGCTTTAAAACAGATAATGTAACGGTGTGTCTGTGTATTTCTAAAAATATCAATGCTCTAATCTGTAATAATACATGTAATTTAACTTTTAGGTAAAATAAATTTCTAACCTTCATTCCGATAGTCCACGCCAATCAAACTTTAAAATGACACCGTCGACTCTTTCATCACTCGATACATTCATCACTGGGAACCATGAACCAGAGTCAAGAGTGCTCAGCTTGTTAATGTAGCAGTCGGAATTTTCTCGTAAAAAAATTCACACAAAAATTTATAAATCAGATAATTCTGCTGAAAATAATGCTCCAGAGGATTGATAAAGTACTTCGTAGCTGCAGTTAAATGTGCGTGCATGTTACATACGGCCTGTGGCTTGTGTGGTAAGAAATGCTTTACATGATTTCCAACTTTCAGTTTGTAAAACATGTGTCCGACTTTTGGGACACACTTATAACCGAATATACGAAAGACCTGATATTTACCTGATGTTTTAATTCTAGATTAAATGACAATATTGAGTACTTCAAATGAATTATTTAAATACTTTATGACTATGATGCATAATGCTATTCAAAAATTCGTTTGTTTGGAATATTTACTGACGATTTGGAATCAGGTCAAATAAGGTTTTTAGTATATCAGGTCTTTAGTACCTTCCCATTTCCAACAATGCCGCGCGTCGTTTACAAACAAGAGGCCCCAAAAAGACTTCCTCTTAACTAATACATAAATATTTTGACTTTATTTATTGCTGTGTACATCATCACATTATATTAATCATTTGAATAAAAAGAAAACAGAGAGACACCGAATAAAAAAAATGTCTTTCAGATGCATCAACTAAAACTATGCAAGAGGCCCAGTAAAGGCTTGGCTATAGTAGACAACTTGTTCCTGTAAGGATTCTCACATATTTGTTTTATAAAAAAAAAAATATTAAATATAGCTTGAAGTTTATTTCTCTTTATATCAAACGACAAGATTTAATCAGTTCGAAATTATTTCAGTCAAACCTTTTCATAATATACCAATATTTTAGCTATCAGAAAAAAAGGTGTATGAGCTATTAACCCCTAATTATAGGGACCAGCCCCTTTTCCTTGATCTTAAATGAAAGCTCTTGTAATTATGCACAACTTTTGTTATATATTTCACTTTTCATTTTAAGTATTATACAAAAAGAAGCAAAATTTCAAGGAAAAAAAAATTACTAAAAATTGCCGTCACAAAGCTTCCGATCGTTAAGAAAATAGGCTAAATTTATCCTTTATGCACATCTACAATGTATTGGCTACAAGTTCTCCAACTTTCATGTAATTATCATTCGTCGTTCTTGAGATTATTAGTGGACACGAGACATCAAAATTATCAATTAAAGGGCAATAACTCACAAAGTAAGGCATGTATCAAAAAATTGAAAGCAGATGTAAATAGGTGTAAATACAAGGTATCTAACCTGAAAGTTTCATAAAAATCAGTCGAAAGGTCTTTGAGAAATCGCCTGTCAAAAATCCGGCGGAAAAAAACAAATAATAACTAGATACGATCTCGTTGCGAGCAACGAGAGGTCTTCCGTCCGTTTTAGGAAAAGAAACCTACGTAAAATCGAGCAGAAAAATTGAAAAAGATTTGCACACAAGGTGGATTGAACCCAAGTCGCCAGCATGAAATTCCAACGCACTAAATACTACGCCATCGCGACTTCTACTCTAAATCTACTTGTATATATGTACAAAACAGTGCTTCTGTCTTAAAATTATGGAAGGCAGGTCACTATTCAAAATTCAGCGATAAACGCCACGAGTTAATCTCGGCGCCTTTTCTTTGGAATGTTCTTTGAAATAAGTGTGATAGCTTCAATGAAGTTTAAAAAAGAACGTTCTTATAGTCTATTCAAGGTTTAGAAAGTATATTTAACACATTTTACAAATTCCATATTGTATATATGCATTTAACACTAAAGCGGCGAAACAGTTATGAATTTTTAACTTTTTTCAATTTCCTTTGTATCCCCAAAGTGAACTATCCCGATTAGTTAGTCGACAAAGGTTGAAATAATTCTCCGAAAAACATGGTTCCTCCTACAACGGTAATGGAATCAGATATCATTCTTGCTCAATAAATCTGAGACAAGAATGCTAAAATAAACTCAATGAAGCGATCTTTTAGAAAAAAAAAATCTTATTTTTGTCTTTTTTATTAGTTGAACTTGACATAAGTGTGCATAGGAAAAACAGTGGTTAAGATTTAAACTTAAAATATTAATTGATATTCTTTTTTGAGAAAGCATAATTTAAAAGCATAATTAAAGATCTGTTTTTCCATGGTGCAAAAAAGATATTAAGTTTCGAATTTCCTTTGCACACTTAGTCTTTTATCAATTATAGAAGACGTTAGTTTGACGCAGAACTGCAACGAAACTACGACGTGATAATCCAAGTATTCCTTTACATTTCATTTAGCCTTATCTTAATTCAATTCAAGCAAACACTCGGCTGACTCCGTAAACCCCTATTGCGAAATGTCGGCGTTGACAGAGACATCCGCCATTTTGGACTCGCTTCAGATTTTTGAATGCTAATATCTAGAGTTTAGATTTATCAACATTCAAACAAATTACATGGTAAGCATTTTAAGAAAGGTTTCTATTAACATACCAAAAAAAAAAATTGAAAAATACTGAAAAACAAAAAAGTTAGAAAATACAATTTTTTTAAATTTGCATCTCGTAACAACCGGAAGTACTGACGACGCACGAGAAGGTAATTCCGCAAACCACAATGTGACAAACTATCGTCTCCAATAAGTCTCCAAGTCATATCTTTAGCCATTTTCGACAAAAGGGGGGACAAAATTGCATTTTAAAATCAGGAAATTGCCCATAACTTGGCACCAGAAGCGAATTTTTAAAATTTCTCTTCGGATGTAACAACTTCATATTATGACACATATTTTGTAAAAGTTTCATGAAAAACCGCTGAATAGTTTTCGAGAAATCGCCTGTACAAAATTTTGTCAAATAATAATAATAATAATAACTAGAAAAGAAACTCGTTGCGAGCAACAACAGGTCTTCCGTCTGATTCTGATTCTGAAAAAAAAAACGCAAAATCGAGCTAAAAAAAGTGATCAAACTTTTTATGGAAACAAAGGGGATTAAACCCGAATTGCCAGCGTAAAAAATCCAATGCGCTTACTATTACGCTATTGGGACCACAGCTCTAACTGTATTTGTATATATTTCTGCAACAGTACATCTGTCTTAGAATAATGAAAGTTTAAACACTATTCATAATTTTGCGTCAAACGCACTGAATAAATCTTCGCGCTTTTCTGTAGAATGTTCTACTAAATACATGTAGGTGTGATAGCATCAATGGAAAGAAAAAAAAGAACGTTCTTAAAGCAAAAATATCAAGGTGAAGAAAGTATATTTAACACATTTTACAAATTTCATATTGTAAATAAGCAAGTAACACTAAAGCAATGAAACAGTTATTGAATTTAACCTTTTTAAAATTTCTTGTTTATCTCCTAAGTGAACTATTCCGATTAGTTAAGCTTTCATGAAAAGGTTGAAATGTTTTGCCGAAACACTTGTGTCGCCCGAAGACAGTCAAGGAATCGGATACCATTTATGCTCTGTAACTTGAATCAGATCTCTGAGACAAGAATGTTAATATTAACTCCATTTAGCAATCTTTAAAAAATTGTTATCTTATTTTGTCTTTTCTATTATTTTGATATGACACAAGTGTGCATTGGAAAAACAGTTTGTAATTTTTATACCTACTATATTCATTGATATTGTTTCTAGAAAAACTATTGCTTATAACTATGATTTAACCTGTTTTCATGTGTTGGAAATCAGAAAGTATTAGGTATCGAATTTCATTTGAATATTTAGTCTTTAAAGTTTTCTTTTTCTACTGTTGAGAAACAGCCAAATCCAATTATAGATGACGTTTCAAAGAAATCATTTAACGCCAAGTACAACATTACTACGACGTGACAATCCAAGTATTCCCTTACATTTTATTTTTCTTTGTGTTACTTTCGTTTCAACCAAACGCTCGGCTGACTCCGTAAACCCCAATCGCGAAATGTCGGAGTTGACAAGGACAGCCGCCATCTTGGACTCGCTTCAGATTTTTAAATGCTTATATCTAGAGTTTCGATTCATCAATATTCAAACAAATTATATAGTGAGCATAATAAGAAAGGTTACTATTAACATACCAAAAATAAATGAAAAATATTGAAAAACAAAAAAAGTTAGAAAATACGATTTTTAAAATTTGCATCTCTTAACGACCGGAAGTACTGACGACGTACGAAATGGTAATTCTGCTAACCACAAAGTCATGATAAATCGTCTCCAATAAGTCTCCAGTTCATATCTTCAGCCATTTTTGAGAAAAAGGGGCGACAAAATTGCATTTTAGAATCAGAAAATTGGCCATAACTTGGCACCAAAAGCGAATTTTCTAATTTCCGCCCAGATGTATCAAATTCCCATTAATACGCATATTACCTGAAAATTTCAATGAAATCTATTGCATAGTTGCTGAGAAATCGCGTGCACAAAATTTAGGGAAAAAAATAAGAATAATAATAATAAGAAACAATAGAATAACTATAAGGTCTTCCGTGAAGACGGAAGACCTTAATAAGAAACAATAGAATCACTATAAGGTCTTCCGTGAAGACGGAAGACCTTAATAAGAAACAGTAGAATAACAGTAGGGTCTTCCGAAGGAAGCTCGGAAGACCCTAATAATAGGTAAAAAGAAACCGAACGAAAACAATAAGGTCTTCCGTTGGAAACGGAAGACCTTAATAATAGGGAAAAAGAAACAGAACAAAAACAATAAGGTCTTCCGTTGGAAACGGAATACCTTAACAAAAAGGTCTTCCGCTGAAGACGGAAGACCTTAATAAAAGTGAAAAAAAACCAATAGAATAATAGAAGGGCCTTCCGCTGGAGACGGAAGACCCTAATAATAAAAGTGAAAAAGAAACAATAGATAATAGAAGAGTCTTCCGTTGGAGACGAAAGACCCTAACAATAGAATAACAGTAAGGTCTTCCGAAGGAAGCGGAAGACCCTAATAAGAATAATCTAAATCATCAGAATCAGTAGAAGGTCTTCTGTTGGAAACGAAATACCTGAATGAATGGTTGGTTGATCGATTAGGCAGGGTTCATCAGCTGATAAGTACCCAATGTCTGTAAGTCCGAGACTAATAAATAATTATCAGACTAGTAATGAAAATTCATGTACAAGCAATTTGCAGCATTGTTAAGGCTTGAATAAGGGGGCGGGCCTAATTTATACGGGAAAAGTATACTATGACGTCACACAAAAAGATGACATTTATGTAGTTCTCATACTACGTGGAAATGTAATAATTTGCATCTCTTAACAGTATTAGCATAATAAACAACATTATAACTGATCAATGCATTAAAAAAAGTTGCTAGTTAAAACCCATGTAGCTGGTTAAAAACTAAGCACTCATCGCGATGAACTTGTAAACATGACGTCATACTGGTAAAAATGACCTACTTCATGTGCTATGAGAGGCAAATTGAGAAATTGTTAAACAACGAAAAATATGTTTTATTATTAAACGGAATATTATTTACAGATTTTAAATAGTCCATTAATACCAAGGTATAGCCTTTGTTTAGTGCGATTGTTAATTAACTACAAAGAGAATGTGTTTTATTAATAATTGTCGTGTTTTATGCACAGGTTATGTATATTTTACATCGAGATGCCTCATAAAATCGTACTTTCGCAAGGGCATACATTGCATAGATCTGAACCATTTTTTTTTTAAATATAGATAAAGGATATATTCCTTTACTTGAAAAGTGCTGCTGTTTCTTTAAATCGAGGCCGTTCTTTTATAAGTACACAAAATATTTCGTAAAAGTCTAACGTATTTCGACATTGGTCTATTTTTTTAAGTATTAAAACGCGAATTCTATTCAAAGCAGCAGCAATTTTCAGAAACTACAAAGTATACAGAAATAATTTATAGCATAAATTTTTAATTTCAATAAGGGTATGCCCTTGCGATATTGAAATTTGTTATTGACCTACATTCTGTGTACCTACTGAAACGGAAAGCTGTTTCCTCTATGTTTATTATAGAGAAAGTTATAAATTACTAATTGAATACTGTTCGTTATTTTCATATCCTTCTTTTAACCATCGAACATGTATCTCTGCTGGTGGACAATTTGCCCCAAGATACTTGTCGTTCGGTACTTATTCATGCATGAGTACACATAATAACGAAATGATACTGGCAGGCGCGTCGCCCAGTATAAAAAGGCGTAACTCCTTTGAGTCTATAAGGGACACAGACTCAAGGAGTTATTTGGTCCCTCGGATTATCCTCAGGGATATTAAACATATGTCATATGTACAGTCTTCAGATTCCCAGTTTTGTTATAAAACCAATACATCATATACCAAATTGAAAGAGTGTAAAGTTTCTATTACAAATATATTGGATGATTCCTTTTCCGATCCAATGTCTTCGGTTTCAAAATGTTCTGTGCGAAACTGTAAAACCTGTGACATTTTGATAACTGACACTTCTTTCACCAGTAATCTTACTGGACAGAGCTTCTATACCAAAACTTGGGAAAATCTGAACTGCAAATCTTCTAATGTTGTCTATGGAATAGAATGTAATCTGTGTGGACTTATTCATGTCGGTGAAACCAAGGGATCGCTTAACAAAAGAATATCAGGTCATCGATTTCAAATAAATCATGGTGGTCAGCAGCTTTTATATAAACATTTTAATTCACCTGATCATTCTATTTTATCAATGAAAGTTAGAATTCTGGAAAAGATTTATCACCACACAAATAGTCCGTCGTTGAGTACACCTTTCCGTAGACAACGTGAAGAATTTTGGATTAGGAAACTAGGGACAGCCTTTCCCTATGGATGTAATGACAATGTCGATAGTGTGGGAAATCTTACAAGCCCGCAGTGTAATAATGTAAATGTGATGGGACTTTTTAACAATACTCAGAGACGTAAGCGTAGTCATGGACATCGTTCGTACAATAAACCTGCATTACACGACGTCTCTTTTGATTCATTACTACCTTATGTAAATCGGCAGTTAGGTCTACATCATATTCGAACCAAACTTTACTCTGTCCCTTTGAAACTTTTAAATAGTCTTCTTGAAAAGACCAAGGAACATCCAAATTTAGATTCCTCGACACCTGAATATAGGCTCGGTTCTGTGATTATGGATATTGCACATCATAGGCTTTTTAAACCCGCACGTTTCACGGAAGAAAATGCAGCTAAAACAATCCATCTTTTCCTTAAACTTCAATATGCCAATAAAGGAATTGACGCGGTTAATATAAGTAATATTCTTAATCACAAAAAGGTCCAGTCTTGTATTCCACCATATTTCAAGTTAAAGACTACGCCTTGTATTTCCTACAAATATACATCGACCATTGCTTCCAAACTTTTCAATTACAAAAGCACTTTACATGGCCTGGATATCGACTATCTGAAAAATAATCCCCTTTCGTGTTCATGTTCTTCTACGCCCTATAACTATAGTCCTGCCGGACACGTTATTACAGGTGACGTAAAAATAGTTTGTAATGAGGACCTTAGATCACTTATTTTAAAAGGTCCTAAATATAGGGAACCCCGATCCTTCAACTGGCGTCGGAATTTCATAAATATTATGGATTCTGTTGAAAATTATGCCAGACGATGGGCTAGATATGAAAAAGAAGACATTGACACCTTGTCAGAATGGATTAAATGTATCAGATCCATGTTAAAGTCACGTATTAAAAGACTGAGGGGCAAAATGAAAACCATCTATCCTTCTATGTTCAATAAACCAGAAGTGAAAAAAGAATTAGATAGATTACACGATCAGTACGTACTGGTTCCTGCCGACAAAGCAGGTAACAACATTGTCTTTGTTTGTAAGGCTCATTATATAAATTGCATTCTAGAAGAACTTGGATTTAATTCTACAAGTGGTAATCCTACTTATACACATACTTCTCTTTCTAAGGAAGAAATTCTTCAAAATCATCTGTCAGTTTTGAATACTTTTAATATTCCACAGAGCCAAAATGAATTTGAACTACCTTATATATATTGGATTCCAAAACTTCATAAGAATCCTTACAAACAAAGATACATTGCAGGTTCCAGTAAATGTTCAACCAAGCCTCTTTCGTTACTTCTCACTAAAATATTGACAGTAGTGAAGGAAAAACTTCAAGAGTACTGTACAACTATATATTCAAGAAGTGGTGTAAATCAGATGTGGATACTTAAAAATTCTAAAGAACTTTTGGACAATTTGAAATCACAAGACTTTACAAAAATCAACAGTATAAAAACTTACGACTTTTCAACTTTATACACAACAATTCCCCACGACAAATTAAAATCCAGGCTTTTTGATATCATTGACAGCTGCTTCTTCAACAAAAATGGAACTCGTAAGTTTACTTACCTCGTCATTGGTCATTTGAAAAATTATTTTGTTAAAACAGATTCTGATTGCACACATAAGTACTCTGAAGTTGACATCAAGAAGATGTTTGAGTTTCTGATTGATAATATCTATGTGGTTTTTGGAGACCAGGTATTCCAACAATGTATTGGAATTCCTATGGGTACAAATTGCGCTCCGTTATTAGCAGACTTATTTTTATATTCATATGAAGCAGAATTTATGCAAAATCTTTTACGTGAAAAGAAGAAAACACTTGCTGTGGCCTTCAACTCGACATTTAGATATATCGACGACGTATTGTCAATTAATAATGATAATTTCCATTCTTACGTCGACACGATATATCCTGGTGAGCTTGAGATAAAAGATACCACAGAGTCCGACACTTCTGCTTCATACTTGGATATTTTACTTGAAAAAGACACTAATGGTAATCTAACAACCAAGCTATATGATAAACGTGATGACTTTAACTTTTCTATCGTCAACTTCCCTTACTTATGCAGCAATATACCTTCACCACCTGCATACGGAGTATTTATATCTCAGTTGATTCGATACGCAAGAGCATGCTCTACGTATGAACAATTTCTTAAACGAGGTAAATTATTGACAAGCAAGTTGATGAAACAAGAATATCAACAGTCTCGTTTAAAGTCATCATTTCGTAAATTCTATGGTCGATACAATGACCTTGTCAGCAAATACAATTTATCATTGAATGAAATGCTGACTGACGTTTTTCATACCAATTGTTAGTCCATTATTATACACTGAATTGACCACGGATTTTTTCCGTTATTTCCTGATTATGACAACGAGCACACGGCGGGTGTGACCGGTCGGCAGGGGATGCTCACTCCTCCATGGCACCTGATCCCACCTCTGATGTTTCGGAGGTCCGTGTTTGCTCTGCTCTTATTTTGTATATTTGTTTAATGGACGTTGAGATTGAATACTGTTCGTTATTTTCATATCCTTCTTGCATTAAAAATAAATACTTAATTAGTGTTGAATTTTTATTAAAGTGATCAATTATAATCTTTGTATGTTACCTTAGTTGGGTAACTAAAGGCTTGTTAATTTGAAGCTTGATTAGTCTTTTAATTAGTTTGTAAATAAATAATCACTAAGTATCTTAGATGGTGTTAGGATATATAGGATTTTTACTGGCGAGGATTGCGAAGTCGGTTCTAGAGGTAAAACTTGGCAAACCTGTCTGTGTACTTATAAGTTTGCGGACTTCCCTGCTTATATTGTACTGTTTTAAGTAGTAAGTGTGTGGTCATCCCTGCTCTGTGATTGGCATCTTAAGTAGCAAGTGTGCGGACATGCCTGCTTGTTGCTGCGCAAGATCAGGTGTGTGGACATCCCTGTCTGCATCTTGTGGTAGAGCATTGGTGTGCGGACATCTCTGCCAGTGTCTCTAGGCTAGAATCGTATTAGTGTCAAGTGTGCGGTCATCCCTGCTTGTCACTGCGCAAGGGCAAGTGTGTAATCATCCCTGCTTGTCTCTTGTGGGAGTGCGCTGGTGTGAGGACTGCCCTGCCAGTGTCACTTGTTCGCTACCAGTAAAGACCTTATATACGCAGTACCAAGTGATTAAGACTGCGCATTGTACATATTTGCAGCATCTCAAGGCTATCCGTTTTTATCACGGGTACGAGCCTGCGGGGGTTCACAGGCAGTGACCTCCCTTGCACGTTACACTACTATGCGTTCATCACGTGACTGTCCATCAATGGGACCAAGCTTTATACAGTACAGAGTATGTTATACTACGCTATTTCCATAAGTATGTAAAGTCTGTGATAATAGAATAACTGAATAAAAATGAATTCGTGCTTAAAAACGATTCCCGTTTTTGCACTTTTTTTCTGTTGATTTCTCATAGTTAGCCTTAAGAGTGCTTACGGAAAATATTTATATTTACTAGGTCAGCGGTTAGACTAATATTATCAATAGCAACATTCTCAAATATTTTTCTTCTCTCTCTCCCTCCCCGTGCGCTCTCTCTCTCTTAAAGATACAAACAGTATTGACACTTTAAGTTACTTACGTATATTAAATACTTGACAAGTGCTCCGTTTATTTACATATTGCCAAGGGGGGTAGATTACTATTTAGTTTTTTAACTTAATCTTTAAGTATTTTTAAATCATGATTTAATTTTAACAAAAAATTTTAAATGTTCCGTACCTTCTATTTTTCTCTTGTAGCTATCGGTGAATTGGAATTAATTTAATTTTATGTGCTGAAATTAAAATCATCTTATTTAAGTAGGTAGGCGTAGGGGTGTTATGATGTTAACATGATCATAAGGTAGAATGCGTACTTGTCTATTAAAATATTTTAGGAAATAGTGAAAATTGGAAGACATTAGTCGTCGAACCAGTGCTCACATATACACATGTATTTATTTAGAACCCTCTAGCATACATGTATAAGTCCCCCCTCTATACACACATGTTACATGAAAACAAAATCTAGTATATCGGTACTTGGATATGGTGTAAGTTTTTTGAATGATGCAAGTTTATTTGTCTATCTTATCATTTTATACCCGTCCCGTACTCATTATTTATTTGATTCAGGTTTCATTAACATCTTTCCTTTAATAAGATTAAGATTATTCGCTAACTGTAGGGTCCCACTACCTTCCGTGATGAGTTAGCATTATTCTCTCTCTCTCTACCTCCCCTCTCTCACTCTCTCTCCAAAAAATCAATATCGACCCATTCAAAGTTTAAAATACATGTATAAATTCAACTCCGGCTGATTTTTTTACTGTCATAATACTGCTGCATATAAATTGTGTTTGATTTTTAATTATTCTTTATTACTGATAAAAAGTAAAGGAAATATACTATCATGAACTATTTTTATTTGATTGATAATCAAACAAATTCCTCATTCCACTGTTCCACACACACTAACATGACTTAACAAAAATATTAGGAACCAGTCACTTTTACAAAAGTTTGGATGTAATGTACCCCTTCTCATATATTTATTTTTGCTTAAATCTTTAAAAAAATGTGCCTTTCCCCGGTTGGTTTTTACATCAATCTTTTTTTCATTATCGTTAATTTTATCTTATGTCGGTATATAAAAAAAATTATTTATCTAATCTAAAAAGTGGTTGAAAGATCGTAGATAATCATTGCATTTTTATATTACGTATGTTTTGGTGTTAAATTTCTCAAATTCAAACTGGCTAGAAGAAGAGTCTACCTGTCGCCGTAATCACTCTGCTCACCAATGGAATGAAATGAATTTATTAAAACAAATGAAAACTAGAAATTTTCAAGTACAGTTAAACGTATCAGAGAGAAAGAATTTTCTAGTTTTGAACAAATTGTTCCCTTTTATTATGATAAATTCTAAGTTGCTTAAAGCTGTCCACTGTTAGTGCCCCCTTTACACCTTTACACCTTTACATCTACTTATCAAAGACTAGAATTAAAAAAAAAACGAATTAATGATTTTAAACATCGTCACTCTCTTTTTCCCGGCCCCCTTTTTCCTTTTATTTTATCAAAACCTCAAACATTTAAAGCGTCAATATCTCAGGTCCTGAAGTGACCTTATCATAAACCAGGATCTGTTATTCATCATACCGATTATTTTCTAGGAATATTGACCAATCTTTACATTTTTTTCAAAGTGCGTTAATATCACCATATTAACGCATTTTGGAAAAAAAATTTCAAAGTGCGTTACCTTGGTCCCAAATTTAATGCACTTTAAAAAAAATTCAAAGTGCGTAAGTTTTCAAAATGCGTCACAAATAAACTACCATTGTCCAAATCACACGAGTGATCTTGTTTTTACTTATCATCCGGTGATGAGAAAAGATGAGATTATCTTTGGGTATCCGATGATAATAAACTAATTATTATTAAATAATACTAAATATTATTAAATATACTATAAAAAACAAAAATGAAAAAATCATTTGACTTCCGCCTAAAACGTCAGAATGATATGATCATTTACAGAATACGCACAAATCGTCCAAAAGTAATGCATGCATATCGATTGAATCGAGAATTTCAGCCAATTTGTATACATGTTTCCCGTGATTTAATTTTCTCTACATGTAACTATAAATAATACTGTTTTCAAATAAGCTATTTTTTCCTCAAATACGAAGTAAATAATGTATGAACGATGCATAATCATTATTTTTTTTACAATAATAGATTAAAGATAATTTTAGATTATTTACATCAAATTGATTTTAAGGTGAAGTTTAGTACATTATCAGATATTGTGTTGCTTAACACAGAGAGAAATATTTTTTACATATTTTGAAATTACAGTCCGTCAGATGGAATGTTAGATAGTTCCCTATGTTAAGGTTTACAACTACATGTACATGTATTTTGCATGCAACAGATATAAATTTCCCACCGATAATGGCTGAAATCTTGCCGACTCGGCGTTAAGGAAAAAATCAGTCAATCAATCAATGATCTGTGTACTGATTAAAATGGTAGTCTATTAATTTTACTTACTTTTTTGTACATTATGGATAATAGAAATTTAATAAAAAGACGATCGAGTTTTTATTTCAAAGAGCAGGGGGGGGGGGGGGATAATGTAGGCACAGTAGAATGTGCCTGCAGTAGAAACAGTTTAAGGAAAAAATCCTAATAAAATGAGTCATTTTTGAGACACAATGCTAGTATCACGTCATGTTTGATTTCACGTTATAACTATATAAAAATTGATGTGATATTTTATATTTTAACTTTGGAATAATCTTATTGTATCATGGTTTTAGTCATGTAGATCTAAATTTTGTTTATTGAAAGTTCAGTTGTTCATAGATACCGACAAATCCTGTCGGTACGAAAGACAGAAAAGTAGATCTTTTTTTCGAGGGGGGATCCGGTTTTTAAAGGTTTTGAAATACAGTTAAGACAATTTTTGGGATTGTAGATTATGATCAACTATTTTTTTTATTATTAATTAAGCATTTTGTATGACTTAAACATGATGACCACTTGGATTGATTAGGAATGACAGGTCCCCCAACTGAACACTGAGAATAAACAATGACGTCACAATTGAATCGTGAAAAAAACTACAATGTGCTCAGAGTTAATTTTGTAAACATATCAATTTCAAAATGAAATAACTTTCTTATAAATAAAGATATTTTTATTCTGTTTTCAGTTTTTGTCGTAATTTTACATGGACCACTAAAATACACAAAATCTTAAAAACGATATATTTTTGTCCTAAGATCGATTTCTATCCGACGAGTCTCATAAAAAGATTAATGAAAATGAGAAATGAAATATATAAAAAAAAAACCCATAACTATTATTTTCCTAATACAGATTTCTTTCCTTTTTATTTTTTGTAGATGATTCTACTAGTCAAGGTTATCTGTTTGAAATACCAATGCATGGTAAGAAACGGATGTCATTTTTTTCGTTTACAAGATTGGCTAATTCAAGGGGATTGGAAACAGATCTAATTAAATTTACTGATTGTTTGATTGATTGTATGTTGTTTAACATTCCTCTAAAGATGTTTTACTTCGTATAAAGAAACAAACACATGGTGGTGAAGAGCTGAAAATTTTATCCTACATTTAGCACTCAGGAGCATTGAGCAGTGAGGAATCTTATTCTTGTAAATACCTACTGCGACACGGTAGGTAGTTTTATACGTCTCCACCGAAGGACAGGTCTTAACGTCTCAGTGGGATTCGAATCCTTGAAAACTTTTTATTTTGCGACTCTGGAGCGGACGCTGTAACCACTGCGCTTTGCAGAACAAAATTGTCTGAGTATAAACATTCAATGTTGCTGGAGCATTTTACACAAAAATATAAGCTTGTTTTGAAACTTCTTTAATCCAGAGACTATCTAAAGAACGAGCTAAGGAGATACGATCAATTGACACATTTTTTGCAAGTCAATGTCAGAGGCATCGTCGCAAACCACGGCCAAAATATACGACCCCCTCTCATTGTGGACGTGGTTGCAGGAGACGAGAATATCTCGTTGTTCATTAAAGTAATGGCAAATGCGAGTAAAGCATTGCCGGAAACTGAGCTTTCATGCGACTTTTCAATACCTAATTGCAGTGTACGATATTCTGCTGATTTAATTTGTTCATTTCAATTTCGATGGAAACAAAACTTTTCATTGACTGAATATAACATTACAGTAGAGAAAAGTAAACATTCAAGATAACGACAGTTTTTGTAATCAAGCAGCCACGGGTATGAGAGAGCTATATGCGGACTACGGACCGTGGCTTGAGACGATGTGTCATATAGAGTAGGAGAAAAAGAAAAAGAAATCATTTCCATCAATAAAAAACAATCGACAATAATTAGTAGGAAGTCTTCACCTCATCGGAAACCCTGACCCTTGGGCCAAACATTTTACAATTTTAGGAGATACTCTGCTCATCATAACTGTTTAATTCCGACAGCGGATTTCAGCGCTTTAATTCATTTTTAGATTATAATCATTAGATAGTCAAACATCCTG
Source organism: Saccostrea cuccullata (assembly GCF_032062105.1). NCBI lineage: Eukaryota > Metazoa > Mollusca > Bivalvia > Ostreida > Ostreidae > Saccostrea > Saccostrea cuccullata. The sequence goes on along the minus strand of NW_026929362.1, from coordinate 1,637 downwards.
GTACCCACACCCAGGGTCCTTAAAATCAACAATTCTTCAATAACGATCATTGCTCTTCATAACTTTGTACCTAGATTATCAGTTTTATTGTTGGGGATTTTTCAAAGATTTCATACTGTTCCACTATAATATAATTATTTGAGTCCCGCCAGAACCCCTGACCCTTGGGTCATGAAATTTACAATTTTGTAAGATTGATTGATTGAATATATACTGTTTCACGTCCCTCTCCAGAATATTTCGCTGATATGGAGACGTCACTATTGCCGGTAAAGGGCAGCACAGTTAAGGCTAAAGTAAGGAGGCAGAGCCTTTAGATTTGTAAGGGGAATGTTTACTATGACGTCAAACATAATATAAGTTCTTCAATATACAACAAAATGAAATTATTTTCTATTTCAAACACCTGGATAGCTGTATACTACATACAAACTTACTAATACATGCAGTTGTCGTTTGTGAAATCCCACACTGCAGTATATAAATGATATATCAATCACAATGCACTTGTCAATGTGACGTCATCTCGCAAAAATGACGCAGTTTGTACACAGTAAGAGGCTGATCAAGTCACATTTTGTACAATGAAAAATGCCTTTTGTTCTCAAATAAAATATTATTTGCAGTAAAATAAAAAGACATTAACTTGGATGCGATGTATATTTTAGTATTTTATTGATAAACTGTACGTGCATTCTCCAGACAATCGATACTGTCGTGTGTTTGTATGCAGATTTATTGAAACAGTAATGGAAGGGCCCTAATAAATCGATTTATTCCAAGGACATACCCTCAATGTATCTTGTCAAAATTTTACACATAAACTCAAGAAGCATTAAGATATTTGAAAAGTACTGCGAACCTCTTAAAATCTTACAAATAAATTAATTATAGCTTTATTTAATGTAGTTGACCAGCAAAATATTCAACCCGCCGTCCAACAAATTAAGCTGCAAATTTAGGCCTATGTTCGGCAATCAGGGCCTTTGAGCACGGAGGAATCTTTATCATGCCACACATGCTGTGACACGGGACCTCGGTTTATACGGTCTCATCCGAAGGATTGCCCATTAAGTCGCCTTTTACGACAAACAAGGGGGTACTGAGGACATATTCTAACCCAGATTCCCACGGGGCCAATTTTGTAAGAAGTATTCTTCATAATAATAACGATGTATGTTGATCATTGGTTTAATAGCCAGATTTAGAGACGAGAGGATTTTCAAAAAAAAAAAAAATTAATTTTCCCTTTATAATCATAAAAGCCCTCTTCTGATACTACAACCCTGACCCTGGGCCATGAATCGGCAATTTAGGTAAAGGACTCTAACAGTCATGCCAATAGTTTGACATTTTGGTGACCAGTAGTAATAAGAAGATTTTTAAATATTGTCTTAAATTGCAAGGAATTAAAACTGTTTGCAAATATGCAAAAACGATATCTACAACTGTAATGCATTGTATGGCAATACAAAATGTGATCACAAAATTATTATCATCAACATGCACATGCTTTGGCTTTTTATCACTTCCCCTACATGTCCCCATACATTTTATGGAAGAGTAGTTTAGACCGCGGCAATATTATTTAGTGCAAAGAAACCAAAATACTCATCTGACCAATTTTCATAAATTCA
>NW_026929361.1:0-38037 GCF_032062105.1 Saccostrea cuccullata | reverse complement strand
GCCACCAACTGGAATAAAAGTGGATGTTGATTGTGCATAAAAAATGCACTGTTTCTCGGTTTCAAACTGTCATATTCTCAAACTATTTCTAATTGGATGTTCCAAATACAAGTAAATTCCTTTACAATATCCACTTACTATTTCCACAACTGTTGTAATTAGCCCTCCTTGACATGAAATTGAGACCATCGAATTTCGCATTTTTACTTCAGGCACGTAGCATCGATTTTGAAAGGGGGGGGCAGCCATAGAATTTTCTTTTTTTACTTAGGCCTACCTGAAAAAGCTGACAAGCAAAAAAATTAAAAAGAAAAAAAAAAGAAGGGAAAATTGCCCAAAGTTGAAAATCCTATTTCGTGGGTAGAGACAAACTTTTTTCACTACCAATTCCTTTCAATATCCATTTTTTTTTACCTTAGAATACTATATTTCCTTTATATTCCTTTACTTTACTATAAAGTGGGGGGGGGCCAACCAGCCTTTCAATGAACATTTTCAATAGTAAAAGTATTGTTGGCAAAAAAAGTGGGGGGGGGGGGGGGCAGGCCCCCCTGCCCCCCTGCCCCCCCCCCCCGTTGCTACGTCCCTGTACTTCAATTTTTAAAGAAAAATCATTTCAATTGCAACTCGATTCGTGAACAAGTCAACTACAAGAGTTGTTGCTAGAGGTCTTATTTTTTAGCTTTTGTGCAGTTGAGATAAGAATCTGGAGGAATTAATTTAGCACTAAGCACAGCTTTTGTGCGTAATAATTTTTTTTAAACAAACTTTTGTATGAGTGGCATTTTGGTCGTCTATCTCATTTTTTTTTCAGACTAGCGAGTTACAGGAAGGCAGCTACTTTACGATTACTAAAAAAAAGGGGGGGCAAGCATATCTGCATAAAAAAATCATGAACATGAATTAAAAGAAAATCAAAAGACTATATTCAGGAAAAAGTACACTTTAACTTGCATACTACGGACCTGAGATGTTACTGGATAAATTTAGACTATATGCAACTCAACTCTAAAGATACTCACATCGTGTTTTGAATAAACATATACTGCAAGGAAAATATGTCCATTGTGCATTCGTTTATTGCTTTAAAAAGCTTGTTCGCTTGATCACAACATTCGTATATGTGTACCTGGTGCAGTTTTGGATTATTTGGTGTCATGGTCTTACTCATTCACACCATATCACTCTATTTAAAAGTAACAAAATAATTTTACCAAAAACACAAATTCCGTAAAAAGAATTGATGGAACACTATGTATTGATTCAATCAATAGTACAAAATTACTATAAACTGTTAAAACAATTATTCTTTTCATGTAAATTTGAATAATTTCATATTATTCACGTTAAGTAACATAAACCAACAGTCTCAGAGACGTAAACCAGTTGTCACATTTACACAAATCAAAAGTCGCCTGTGTCAAAAATTAACAGAAACCAGTTGTAGCACCTATAAAATGAATTTTCTAGTTATTGGCAAATCCCAGGGAAATAATTCATTTAAAGCACATTGTTTGTGTCCATGTCATAGAAAAACGTTGGATTAAAGTTAAATTTATCAACTTAAGTGTCCAATTAGTCCTGTAGTACTTTATGTACTTTGCAAATGCGAGTACGTGAAAAACACGATGTAAACAGTCATTTACAAGTAATATTTCGATATGAGCCCTTTTCGGGTATAAAAGCAATCCAATCGCTTAACTATTTAATGAATTTGCTTTCTAGAAAGTGATTTTTATTGTGTTTTTAAAAAAAATATGTATTAAACTACATAATTCACAGGTGCCAATAGTAGCTGGTGTCCGAAACCAAGATTTTCTCGATTCGCACTTTACCAGCAGTGCTCATGAACAATAAATATTTGACCGAATTATGCTACTGGGCACAGGGAGGACGGGTTAATTACTGGCTAAAGGGGTTGAAGGTTATTATCGATTGCAAAACATTGGAGAATCTCTCGATCGAGTTTCATTTTCCATAATATTAAGGATCCCTTTAATTAACTTAAGTAATACGAGTACACGAAGAAAGCCTTTATATAAAAATACTGAATACATCTGTAAGTTGTACAGTTATGGATAACTTCCATAATGAAACGTTTGTTTTCTTCTCCTTTTTTTCTCAATTGACATTATTTAAAAGATGATAAAAGCTTTGTTTCCAGGGATAAATTCTGTACTCAGTCTAATTATTACAAACGATTTTAGACGATCAGATTTTTATTAAAAAAAAAATAATAATAATGGGAGCCTGAAAATATTAAAATTAATTTTTAAAAAAATGGAAAAAAAATTTAATCGGCATTCGATCCTTTTCTAAAAATCAGCCGATATAAAATATGCACAGAAAAAAGAGGCATGAAAAATCTTGACAATTAGCACAAATTGAAAATTATATTTCATGAATGATTATTTTTGAAAGTTTGCTAAATTCCTATGCAAGGTATAAGTTGTAAAAATACTTTTTAAATTTGAATTTGTCCAATTTGTTAATTATCATTTTGAGCCTTTGAGAAGAAATAAAAATTGAAATACAGATGCTTACAGGCATATTGATAGAATTTCGCATACTTGTTTTTAGTGGAAAAAAAAACAAAAAAACCCCATTGTATTGCTTATGCGACATATTGAAGAAAGTGACAATGATACCTAGGTAATTCTTGCAATGGACAATTAAATTGTTTGTTATACACTGACTTTTAGTGAACCTTTGAATTTTTAAAATACTAGTATTGATGGATTAAACAACAACTTTCCTTTTCACACGTTTTTTTTAAATACAATATTTCATGAAAAATATTTGCCAAATACTGTATATGTTCGTTTATACATATCGTGCAAGACTCTTTTTTAAATAATTGTCATATACCATTTATGTATTCGAACATTTAATTGTATGAAAAGTCAATAATGTACATTTCTTAAAACTTTATTATCTTGTTTACTTGTCTTTCTTCCTGTGAGAGAAATAGTTCATAATATTAATAAACAGATGTACTCAGTATCTGTATCAAAATGCAGAATGAACAGTGATCGGTCTCAAAAGAAAAACGGATCCTTGAAAGTTCCGGTGCCTAGGAGAAGTAAGCATCCCCAATGACAGGTCACACCTGCTGACCCGCAGTGAGCCTACGAATTTGAAGCTCTCTGAAATTAATTAATTCTCTGCTCGTCCATCCGTTTTTCTCAGACTAGCCAGCTAAAGATCTATGAACAGTACTCCAAACCAATTAATCTAAAGAATTTGAATTATCATTTTATTTTCTTTTTGAGTTGTTTGCAGACCCTTTTCCTATGACATATTTTGCCTAGGAGTTATTCCCCTTAGCCGCCATCTTGTAGGGCAAAGTAGTGAATTTACCTCTTTGAGCAACCAATTTTAAACATGCATGCAAGAAATATATGGGGAAAAATATTCTTATAAGTCTTATAATCATGAATTAATAGAGGCTTTAACAAACATATATTCATAAGAAAAATAGTGTTATCTTTACCTCAGTAACCAGTATAACAAATTGAACTTGGTTGAATAATGAAGGGATCTGGGAATGTTGCCCTACAATATGGCGGCTAAGGGGAATAACTCCTAGACAAAATATGTCATAGGAAAAGGGTCTATAGTAGCCTTTACAGTTACCTAATTTCAGAATCAATAGAGCATGAAAGCCAATTAAATTTGCAACATCAACATATTTTTTTTCGTTCTGAGCACTTTTGGACGCCACCAATGGAGACAATTAGGGAGAAATTTTTGAAATTGAACTTCCTGTCTTTCAAACTGAAAATCTCAGGCTGATATTTTGAAACAAACATTTGTGACATCAGTCTGGGATGTTATTGGTTTTACCATTTAGTTAAGTACTACAAAATTCAGTGTGTCTGCTTCTTCGCTGATGACATTGGAAAAAGATATGCATGCTTACTTTAATATCATCATTCAATGCATTTTTGTCCCCCGCTTCAAAAGTGGGGGATATTAATTTGGGTTTGTCCGTCCGTTCCTCTATCTGTCTGTCTGTAACGCTTTCGTTTCCACAGGATATCTCGAGAATCCTTTGAGCATTTGCAATGAAATTTAGCATAGCAACTCCCTATGGACTAAAGAAGAACCCTATTGATTTTGAGGTCCAAAGGTCAAAGGTCAAGGTCATAAATAAGCAAATTCTGTCTGTTATAACACTTTCGTTTCCACACGATATCTCTAGAACCAATTGAGCTATTGCAATGAAATTTTACATAACAACTCCGTGTGGCCTAATGAAGACCCCTATTGATTTTGAGGTCAAAAGGTCAAAGTTCAAGGTCATAAATTGATACATTCTGTCTGTGTGTGACACTATCATTTCCGGCCGATATTTCAAGAAGATTTTGAGCTTATGCAATGTATTTTGTACCAAAACTCCTTAGGACCTCTCTCAAAGTGCCCCGCCCCGTTTTTTTTTATTAGTATTTATAGTATTACATGTCGCTATTTTTAGCACAAGGGCATGAGGAGAGTTATTGCGTATAAAACAGGTTCTCGGCGGAATTCATATTCTTAATACATCTATTAGAACTGTTTAGTAAAGGTTAAATTAGACATCATGTATTGTGTAAAATTTTGACAATATCAAACGTGACATGTATGTGAGTTCATATTTGCATAATTATAATTTTCGTAAACGTAAAGCAGTTCCGTGGCGCAGTGGTATGTCTCTCGCTTCACATGTGAGAGGTCCCGGGTTCGATTCCGGACGATCCATTTTTTTCCGAAATACTTTTTTTTACTAAATGATAGTATTCAACATGTGAAATGAAAAAAAATGAGGTCTACCTTGTACAAACTCATAAAATCGTCATTACAGTGTGATAAATATTCCACATAAAGAGAATCTTCTATACACATAACTAAGAATAAGCAATCAAATCTTTATATCCATATTGACATATTTTATTTGCTTCAGTATACATGTATACATTTAATAATTCTACAAATTCAGTCAGGGGGATCCGGACCCCCCCCCCCCCTTACCCCGACCTCTGCCCCGAACTGCGCATGATAATGGTTTACTTTTTCCCTAAGCGGGGGACACAAATTCTCTGAATTAGCTTGTTTGTTTTTGTACACTGTACATATTCGATGAAAGCATGCTAACCGCTTTTCAGTACTTTCAGTACTTTGATTTTCTTCAATTTTGCTATTAGCCCCTCCAGTTTTTCCTGATGTCGGAAAGCGTTTCATGACAAAAATACTGCAGAATTTGACAAAAGAGTACACTGCTCTCCAATGCAACGCAATGTCTGCAACAGCCGAAATTGATCCCATTGTAATCAAATGGATGAAAAATGGAGAGATCTTGAATAAAGGTTTTTTTAATTTATTTGTTTTGCTAGAAATGCATGAGGAGTAGTGTTTTCTAGCGTAAACATAATTATTCTTATATAATTATTTATTGAAATGACTATAATGATTTTAGAGTCGATCATAGGCCCTCTGTTCAAAATTATTGAAGTCCTTATACATTTTAGGTAAAGAAGGCGTATGTTTAAACACTTCCTTCTGTTTAATATTTTCAAATTTTTTATAGAATGTCAGCATATGGAATCACATCGGGCAATTGAGAAACAAATACCAAGCTTTAGTGATTCTATTGAAAATATATATTTATTTAATAACACGCTATTACTAGCAGTTCATTGTTTTATTTTATTTATTTTTTTTAACAGATGTTAGATACCAACTTTCAGAGGACAAAAAGACTCTTTATATTTACAACATGAATTCAGACGACAGTGGTTGTTACACATGTGTGGTAGAAAATAGTGAAGGAATTGCAGTGGCAAATTTTCTACTCTCTTATGGTAATATTAAAAACTGACAGACAGGGGGACAGACAGTTTCACCGACAGGGGACTAATAAATCATTAAATAACGATACCAAATGATTATTTGGAAAAAAAAATTATCGTTACACTGTCCTCGCTTTTTAACTTTCGAACGTTCTTTAACTAGTGAATAATGGGCATGAACATATAACGCATTATTTTTGTCAACGAAAACTGTCTTTTCTGAGTTTGTCATTCCTTACCGCGAACTTTTGATAAGTCTCAAATCTAGATAGATGTATACATGTAGGTCTAAAGAGATCGCGAAAATGTGATAATTTGTTAACATATTATTATTTTTCTTTTTTTATTTGGACACAAAAAATCTTATTACTGACACTGTTATACAACAACAGAGGATTTTTACGAATTCCATACTACGGAGACGTCGGAATTTTCAACAGATATGAACCGGCAAAAAGTCACTGGTATTTTTTTTACCATTTATATACATTAAGGAGGCTGGGGGGGGGGTCAATAAAATAATTGGATACGATACCTTAATCTGCCAACTTTCATTTTGCATATTTCATACATACTAGTTTTAAAATTTGATCATTATATCTTTACATGGAGCTCTTCCTCTATAGGAGATAAATATGAGGATAAAAATGGCCACAGCCACCCAGCACTGTTAAATTACATGTACATTTTGTATGTAAGAAGAATAACATTACTAGATGTGGAAATATCAGACATTAAAAGACTAGTTTGAGTCAATATCGGTACATCCTTGCAGTGCCAGGTGTCCTTAGTCAACGACATGCCGTTAGACCGCTGGCATATTTCATTCAATATTCGTGGACTGATTTAAGCGACATCTTTCGGAAAATAAAAAAAAATAATATTGATATTTTTTCTTATTTCTCAACCAATCACATTATGCCATTCTACGATAAACAACTTGTAACTCATACATGTGAGGTGCCAACGGGATCCTTTTTTCGTTAACATTATCTAACTCTTTATGAAAACTTTAATTTGATTGTTGCTTTTCAATGAGAGAAGCAAGACCTAAAATATCAAATGTTAATAAAATGCCATGGGTCCAACGACAACGTGTTGACACAAGACACCAGGCATTACGAGGATGATATCGGATTTTTTGCAAGTTTTCCCAGCCATATAAAATTGTGAGACATTTATAAAGAATTCAGTTTTATAAAGATAAAATATGTTACTTCCTGAAAAGTTAAGCATGTAAATATTAGCAAATTAAATTCTTATTTTTGAGCTGCTGATTTACGACTGCCAATCTTCATCACATCCTCCGTTGTAGGACTTCTTCTGATCGTTATGATAATCGCCTGTTCCATCACAAGGTAAAGTGAATATGTAAAACACATAAAAATATATGGTGAAATATATTCGTTGTGATATACATTCACTGATTTATAATTACTAACTCTTAAATACGTTAGTATTAACTTTAAAAATAAATTATTGTAGAGTAATTAAGAGAAAAGGTAATCAAGAAAAAAGTACCACAAAGGAAAAAATCGTTACCTCAGATCTTTATTCTGAACCGATTCCCGAACAAGGTGAAAGTAAAATGAAAACAAAGGATCACATCACTTATGAAGACGAATCAGCATATTCTGTTGCTGATACTAATGACAACGAGTACTCACAATCCCTCATCAACAGAGACAATCGAACGGGACAGGTGCGTTCTGCGAAAGATATTACCATCTCAGACAGTGAATATGCTGATACAAATTTGGGTGAATATGATGTTTTAAGAGGACAGTGAAAGAAACACTCCGAAAATACAACATCGCATTGTGATATTTATGACAGGACAAATAATGTTGTTACTGGTATTTATGACGTCACTTCGAACACACTGAAAGAGAATGAATACTCAATGACAGATAACGACTCAAATTAATAATGCATGATTAACATATTATAGAGTAAATATATTGAAACTTTATCTGGATGTTTCGAGGCATGCTCATTTTCTTAAGGCAAACATAGTTTCAAAATATAGTACCGATGTATAAAATAAAATAAAATTAAAAGTGTTATTTACAATTAATTACACGTTTTGTAACAGATCAAAACATGTTTAGCATTATATAAGACCAAGAACAAGTAATTGAATTCATTATTTTCATTTATTTTCTCATTGTAAGTAAACAGCTGTAATTTCTGCTCACAAATAGTTCATTGTCTTTAAACATTTTTCCTGCGGAAATAAGGCACGTACCCTATGTTATAAAAGAATGAAAAAGTCTCAATCTGTACACCTATGTATGATATATTTTCTCTAAGTCCAAAAAGCAGTTTCTGTTAATGTTTATATAAAATTGTGAGTGTTATCATTTAGAAGTAATTTTCTGTCATTTTACCAACTTTTTAACTAACACATGTAGTTTTCTTACCCACTGTCGTAATCTTTCTCTATAAAATGTTCAAAATCTGTTTTATATCTGTATCTCTTCATCTTAATTTTGACCATGCAATGAATTGAATAGTTTTGGTTGACCATGCAGCATTCATCTCTTGGACCCTTGGTTACGCTGAATCTATTAAAACTGTCGTAATTTTCTCTCTTGTCAATGCACATTACATCATGAAATGCGTCATTTTCACCATATCCTGTAAACTCCGTTCATAATGATTAAAGTTGTCATATAGAGCACAGACTCTACTCGAAAATATGCAATTACATAACAAAAGTCCTCTATCTGAAGATCATATACATGTTTCAAGTTTTGGATCTATGTCTGCGCTCATATTTTAATTCTTAACTGCAGGTAATCCAATGTTTTCTGCAAAATTCAAGAACATTTCAATTTCACAAGGCCTGTTTTACAATTCCTGCATTCTGAAAAAAATTGTGTTAAAGAAAATGAGACCACTATGATTCGAAGATTCTTCTTCAATTTGATAAATGAAATGGGACAGAGGGTGATAATCGATTAATTGATATAAGGACAGACATTTTATGCAAATAGTGAACCTTTCTCTTCTTTATTAATCATTAACATCTTCTATTTCCAGCTTTCCTTTAATAAGTATATGGAACTCTCAATTACAAAGAGAAGTATACTGTTTTGACGCTTTTCTTGAAATCTTACGATAAATATTCTGTATCAGTAATTTTGAATATTTCCCTTAAAACCGCTTGACCAGGATAAATCAAAGTGATAAAATGTTATAATTTTTTGTTTTGACTTCTATTCTGCTCAAGTTTCCAAGAGATATATATTTTTTCTCCAAGCATTCGTTTACAATAAACGAATTGTACTAAAGAGTTTTTGTAAAGGAAAACATTAATACAACAATGTGGGATATCTACAAAAGAAATAATTTCTTCAAAATCAGTAATAGAATTCTATATTCAATGCCCTGAAGAAAAATATTAAATCAAGTTTAACAAGTTTCACTCAAAATATCAATTAATGTCAAATTCAGGAAATCATATTTCTCTAAAAATAAAAAAAAACGTCTTTCCTGCCACCGTACGCCATCTATCTACAGGAAGCAAACTTCTTAAAACACAAGGAAAACAAGAGTTGGTGTTGTTAAACATGAAACATAATCCAATACAGATAAAATATAGATACGAAAAGGATGTATCACTCAAGTAAAAATGAAAATATAAGGAATCACTGTCTAGTTAGGAGACTATATGCTAAATCTGTCTCAAGATTAAAAAAACAAAATACTTCCCCTCCTCCTCTGAAATCTAGAGATGGCAGGATATTTGTTCATAAGTATTTTGCAAACATTTCACACATAAACACCGAGCCTGATCTCCCTGAACATGGACCAGGTCCTCCAATTAATTGCTTTGATGATTTTGAAATTACTGAACAGGACGTTCTTGATCAATTATCAATCTTAGATACCTCTAAACCACCAGGGCCAGACGGGTTATCTCCAAGAATCCTAAAAGAAACACGATTCTCTATTTATAAACCATTAACAAAACTTTTCAACATGTCACTCAGTAAGAAATGTCTACCTTATGTATGGAAACAAGCACATGTTTCCCCAGTCTTTAAAAATAAAGGAAGCCCCGACAATGCTAATAATTATAGGCCCATTTCTCTTTCATGTTCTGTCTGTAAAGTTATGGAGAAAATACTTTTCAAGTATATGTACAATTATATAAAAGACTACGAATTGATATCAAAAAATCAATCTTGGTTCCAACCAGGTGACTCTACAATAAATCAAGTAGTCGAAATATATGATGAAAATTATGTCAAATCTTGATAAAGGCCGAGACTTAAGATATATATTCTGTGATATTTCAAAGGCCTTTGACAGGGTCTGGCATAAAAGACTTATTTTTAAACTTAAAAACTTAGGCTTTAAAAATAATATTTTGGGATGGATTAAAGACTACCTTACTGACAGGCAACAAAAAGTAAACGTAGAAGGCTTCTCCTCAACCTTTAAAACTGTTGATGCTGGAGTACCCCAGGGGTCTGTGCTAGGCCCATTTTTATTCTTATTATACATTAATGATATTACTGAAGGCATACATAATGAAATTATATTATTCGCGGATGATACATCATTTTTTGCAATAGTGACACTGATATTAATACTCCTACATCATCTCTCACAACCGATCTTGATGAAATAAAGAAGTGGTCAAACTCTTGGGCAGAAGACTTCAATGCTGATAAAACAAAAAAAATGTTAATTTTACAAGAAAGCAACGACTTTTCCCAGACATTCATTTTGGTGAAAGCGGAAAAATTATTGAACAATCTAATAGTCATGCATACACCTCTAGGACTTCTTTTCCAATCCAATGGTACCTGGAATAATCATATTTCTGCTATTTACGAAAATACGATGGCCGATATCAGCCATGACAGTTTACATACAAATTTAAGGGTAGCGTGTCAGTGAATTGTTTCACATGGCAGTCTAACCTTAAAGCAAAGTGGCAAAATGTACAAGCTGTCATTCCGTGATGTCAAGTTACTGTGGCAAGATATACACTTTGCTTTTCGTAAAGTGTACAGCGTGTTCATACAACTTTGCTTGGTGGCACTTTACCCTTAAGTGCAATTAAAATACTTTATATCCAAAAAACAAATAAATGAATAAATAAAAAAAAAAGATAAGATCAACCAACCAGCATGGGAAACTATTAACATTGAGAAAGTGCAGTTTCTGAGACTTTATTGTGGTTGCAATCGGGGCCAAAATGATTATTAACATATGCGTATATCCAATTTTGTGTTACTTAACTTTAACTTATTGGTGATATACATGTATGAACCTTTAACTATGTAGTAGAATGTATTTTAATTAACCTTAAACATGTGGCTATATACCTGCTGCCTAATCTATTTATGTATTTATTACATAATAAAATATGTTCAAATCTATCGTCCTGAGTGTCAGTAAAGGTCAATTTTTGGAGCCCATCACCGGTATATTGTGACTTCATTATATGAGTGAAAAATGTTTGAGTGGATAGTATAAAATCAATCATTCAATCAATCACATTATCATTTCATTCCTTTGAATTTTTTTTTTCACAAAGCTTTCAAGTTGCGTTTTGATAAAAAAAAAATGGATGATGAAATGAATCCTTAGAATACTAAGAGGGTAGATAACACCTGCAAAGCATTGCCATATTACAAGAAGTTCAGAAAACTCGTTATTTTTGTTTATTTTAAAATCTTTAATTGTTTTAGGGGGAGGGGGCATTCACTTGGTAGAGGTGTAAGATTTTATTCAGATCGCGTACTTTTGTAGCTGTTCAAAGGACCTTTTGGGGGGAGGCATGAGTGATATACTATAAAAATCCTTACTTTCACAAAAAAATCATTTTGTAGTTTTACACAAAGTTAACGTTTATATATGTTAATATAATTATATGTTTGTAATCAGCCCCCGATCGCAAACCGAAATAAATGTCTCAGAAACCGAACTTTCTCAATGTTAATAGTTTCCCATGCTGGTTGGTTGATCTTATCTCTTTTTTATTTCTTCATTTATTTGTTTTTTGGATATAAAGTATTTTAATTGCACTTAAGGGTAAAGTGCCACCAAGCAAAGTTGTATGAACACGCTGTACACTTTACGAAAAGCAAAGTGTATATCTTGCCACAGTAACTTGACATCACGGAATGACAGCTTGTACATTTTGCCACTTTGCATTAAGGTTAGACTGCCATGTGAAACAATTCACTGACACGCTACCCTTAAATTTGTATGTAAACTGTCATGGCTGATATCGGCCATCGTACGAAAAAGCTTGTAAGAGATTAAATATCTTAAGACTATTAAAACACACATTAGATAGAAATTCTTTAATAAAGATATATCTTGCGTTCATTAGACCGGTCCTTGAATATGCTGATGTAGTATGGGATAATTGCTCAAAAGAAAATGCAGAATTGTTAGAAAAGGTCCAAGTAGAAGCCGCAAGAATTATTAATGGTCTAAGAGTAAATTCCTCAAGATATTTTTTATACGAAGAACTCGGTTGGGAGCCATTATATCAGAGAAAAAAAATCATAATTTAATATTATTTTATAAAATATTATTTTATAAAAATATGGTATTGCCCCTAATTATTTTAACGAATTATTACAGCATTTCCAACCAGTGCAACACTCTTATAGTTTGAGTTCAGAGCTTGGTAATCTTTCTTTACCATTATGTAGAACTGTGTCATAGTATGAAAGCTTTATTCCTTCAACTATAAAACTGTGGAATAATCTTAGTTCTGATGTGAAAATGTCACCTTCTTTATCAATTTTCAAGTAAAAAATAAACCAACCTTTTAGCAGCTGTGAATACTTCAACTATGGTAGCAGAAAACAACAATTATTAGAATAATAATTGTATTTATGTATTGAATGCGATAACTTAGTTGGAGGTTTTCGATAGGATTAATTTTGGTAAAATGTGAAAATTCTTAGATCCACGCCTTGGTTGATGAATTACGTGTGATAGAAGGTGTAAGGTCACGTGGTCAGCTAAGCGAGTCATTTATTTGTATTGTGATAACCCGCAGGCTGACCACGCTAAAATGAAGCAAGTCTATTTTGAAGATTTGTTACAACGTCTGTGATTGTTTAACTTAGCTGAACGTGCCCTGGCTTTCTGTCGAGATGAAATTCCAAAGAATTGAAAGGAACAAAATATTGTCCGTGTTGTAAAGTGCCGTTTACAAGAACGTGTGGATTTTCTGGTTTATTGTTTAGTGATGCGGTGGTACATAATATGTGCGCGGGTTATCATATATATTACCAGATTACTGTATGATACATTTGGTGCAATTTTCTGCCGATATGAACTTTATTTATGAGCAGATATTCATGAGAAGAACATATATTTTATGGAGCTACTTTATTGCGACATCAGACGTGGAACTTTTTCCTACAGTCTGAGTTTTGAAAGGATTTCAAAGTAAGCTATTTGTTACTGGTTGAACGAAACAAATGGATACCTTTAATGATTATTATGATCTCTATATCGATCTCCATGATCAGTGGACACAGAGTTTGATCAACAAAAAGTTGTGATAGATAACGAACATCCTGCAAGTATCTGCTGCAAGCATCGCTATTTCACAGCTGGGGCCACAGCGGGAGACCCTGAACCTCAACGACTTGGGCGTTTTAGGTCCAGCCGGCGTACACCTGTGCTGCTTCTCCGCGTGCATAAGAGAGTTTGCCTTCCCGTGTAATTGAGGACGAAGGCCAGTATTATGTTTACTAAATATAAGTGATTTACAATTATACATAACGCGTTTGGGGTTTCCCAAATAGTTTTTCTGTACAAGTTATCACTTTCATTTATTCAAAGACATTGTTTAATACTCAAATCATATATACTCTATCATGCTCTATGGTGTAAGCTTTTAAGTTAGCAACTTTATGCAAAGTTATTTAGTTTTGTTGAACTACAAGAATTACCTATCATAGTCTGCATATTTCAAGTTTTTGCATTCAACATGATGTAAAACAGCTAGGCAGCATCGTTAAGACACTGTTCCTCCTTAACAGGCATCTGATAGGTAATGTCAGCTATCTTGTACAGTTAGTTGAGAAATGTGTATTGTAATCATGTTAATACAGGTACCAACATCTCATTTTCACTCTTGGGAGTTTAAGGGTTGTGGACTAAGCTTTATATACATAATTCAAATAGTTACTATACTGTGGTATTTCTTGAATTGCCCGTTATTGTTTGATCAGTTTTGGTACAAAGTTTATAGGTAACATTTCATGTTTTGTATATTGATAAATATTGAATGAATATTGTACATGTAATATGTAGTCAAAATATATGTACTAAATTGGTTGGTGTAGACAATATTTACATGATTACTGAAGATGTTTATCATTTCGGTACATAGTGGATAATTTATGTACTTATTGGGTTGGTGTTGTTAATGGTTTAAACTGTTGATACAAAGTTGATACTTACAAATTGAATCGGTGTTACTCAAGTGGTTGATTATTTTAGTACATTGTACAAAGTTTATAATTATGTACTAATGGGATCAGTATTACTCTTTCAAGTTTATGGTTTTGATAAAAAGTTGATATGTAGCTATTTGATCAGTGTTGCTTAAGTTGTTTATTGTTTTGGAACAAGGTTTTACCTATTGAGTCAAAGTTATTCATTGGCATATTAATTGTTTATTGGTTTGGCACACAGTGTATATTTACTTATTGGATCATAGTTACCTTTGTTGTTTATTGTCTGGTACACAGTAGATTTGTACCTTTTGGGTCAGTATACCCATATTGTTTTGGTGCACAATATTTGTACTTGTGGGTTAGTATACCCACATTGTTTTGGTACACAGTAGAATGTACCTTTTGGGTCAGTATAACCAAATTTGTTTGGTTTTGGTACACAGTAGATTTGTACCTTTTGGGTCAGTATACCCAAATTTGTTTGGTTTTGGTACACAGTAGATTTATACCTTCTGGGTCAGTATACCCAAATTTGTTTGGTTTTGGTACACAGTAGATTTGTACCTTTTGGGTCAGTATACCCAAATTTGTTTGGTTTTGGTACACAGTAGATTTGTACCTTTTGGGTCAGTATACCCAAATTTGTTTGGTTTTGGTACACAGTAGATTTGTACCTTTTGGGTCAGTATACCCAAATTTGTTTGGTTTTGGTACACAGTAGATTTGTACCTTCTGGGTCAGTATACCCAAATTTGTTTGGTTTTGGTACACAGTAGATTTGTACCTTTTGGGTCAGTATACCCAAATTTGTTTGGTTTTTGGTACACAGTAGATTTGTACCTTTTGGGTCAGTATACCCAAATTTGTTTGGTTTTGGTACACAGTAGATTTGTACCTTCTGGGTCAGTATACCCAAATTTGTTTGGTTTTGGTACACAGTAGATTTGTACCTTTTGGGTCAGTATACCCAAATTTGTTTGGTTTTGGTACACAGTAGATTTGTACCTTTTGGGTCAGTATACCCATATTGTTTTGGTACACAGTAGATTTGTACCTTCTGGGTCAGTATACCCATATTGTTTTTTTTTGTTGGATGCTCATACTGACAATCAATTGGCGTCGTATGAAGCTTTTCGGTTTATTGTTGGGTCGATGTTACACACATTGTTAATTGTTGGGTCTCAGTTACTTATATTGTTTATTGTTTGGGTCGGAGTTACCCATATTGTTTTATTGTTGGATGCTCATACTGACAATCAATTGGCGTCGTATGAAGCTTTTCGGTTTATTGTTGGGTCGGAGTTACTTATATTGTTTATTGTTTGGGTCGGACTTGTCCATATTGTCTATTGTTGGGTCAGAGTTACCTTTATTGTTTATTGTTGCGTCAGATTTATCCATACTGTTTATGGTTCGGTCGGAATTACCCATGTTGTTTATTTATTGTTGGGTCAGAGTTACTCATATTGTTATGGAAGAGTCGGGTAACCCACCCATATTGTTTATTGTTAGATCACAGTTACCCATATTGTCTATTGTTGGCTGGGAGTTACCCATATTGTTTATTTATTGTTGGGTCAGAGTTTCCTATATTGTTTGGCACGGATGTGATCTGCATGTCACACCTAACATGGATGTGACTTGCATGTCACATCTTGTGGCCTATTTTGTTTTGATGTGCCATCTTTTTGCTAACTTTTTCATATGAAGTTTTCATTGTCTTGTCTTACAGATACTTTTTTCTAGTCAGTTTTGGGGGATCAGACATTATCATATTTTACGTAACTGCTAATCAAAGCTTGTGAATCTGATCCCCTTCTTGTTTGTTAAATTGTTCACATTTATACCGTCATTTTAATAAATGACATTATTCATCTCTATGAAAGTGTTTTATTTGACTTATACAAAATTAGCAAAAACAAGCTGCGGTGAGCTTGCATATAAGCATAAGAATACATAAAACAACAATTATTAGAATGATAATTGTATTTATGTATTGAATGCGATAACTTAGTTGGAGGTTTTCGATAGGATTAATTTTGGTAAAATGTGAAAATTCTTAGATCCACGCCTTGGTTGATGAATTACGTGTGATAGAAGGTGTAAGGTCACGTGGTCAGCTAAGCGAGTCATTTATTTGTATTGTGATAACCCGCAGGCTGACCACGCTAAAATGAAGCAAGTCTATTTTGAAGACCCTCCACCACCCCTGCATTCCTACCCCTAAAAATGGGTATTAATGTGTCATGTAAAATCATATATTTCATTAGTTCTGACTCGATTTTTTTATACTGTTTAATGTATTTTGTTTCACTACTATCCTTGGCCTATTTTGTTTCGATGTGCTATCTTTTTGCTAACTTTTTAATATGATGTTTTGATTCTACTTTGTTTTTGTTTTGATGTGCCATCTTTTTGCTAACTTTTTCATATGAAGTGCCTATTTTGTTTTGATGTGCCATCTTTTTGCTAACTTTTTCATATGAAGTTTTCATTGTCTTGTCTTACAGATACTTTTTTCTAGTCAGTTTTGGGGGATCAGACATTATCATATTTTACGTAACTGCTAATCAAAGCTTGTGAATCTGATCCCCTTCTTGTTTGTTAAATTGTTCACATTTATGCCGTCATTTTAATAAATGACATTATTCATCTCTATGAAAGTGTTTTATTTGACTTATACAAAATTAGCAAAAACAAGCTGCGGTGAGCTTGCATATAAGCATAAGAATACATAAATGAGAATATACTTCACTGTCAACTACGTAATAAAGCTAGTAATCTTAATGCACACCTAAAAAATCATTATATAATAGCCGATGCATCTTGTCCGAAGTGTAATTACTATATAGAAGATAATGAACACTTTTTTATGGATTGTCCAGCATATAGCATTCAAAGAAACAAACTAAGAAAAAAGTTAAATGAGCTTGATGTACCTTATGATCTAAAAATTCTTTTACAAGGGAGTTCGGAGTATTCGTTCCAAACGAACCTCAATATTATAAAAAAAAAAAGTACATGAATATGTCAAGTTAACACAACGTTTTTAAGCACATTCTTCTTTTTTATATGCATTCTTGTCACTTTATTCATGTTTATATTTGTTATGCTTATTATGATGTCAGGTGTGGTTGCGTGTGTGAGGGTGTGTGTGAATGCGTATGTGAGCACTCATATCTAAATATACATTGTATATATATACTCTGTTCATTGTATTGTAACCTTGACCTGTTGTATAGAGAGGATATTTATAGGCTTAAGCCTGTTGCCCAATCTATTCAGTTTACTGAATAAATATTGTTTAAATCAGACTATATGCCAGAGACATAGACGATAGTGGGAAACATAGGATAATTTTAGCCCAAATGCAAATCATTCCATGGTTCCCACTATCGTTGATGCCCTGGGATATTCTCCTAACTAGATAGTGATTCCTGAAATTACAACCAATCTCTATGATAAACGTGATGACTTTTAACTTTTTTTTATCGTCAACTTCGTTTACTTATGCAGCAATATACATGTACCTTCATCGCATGAATACGGAGTTTATATATCTCAGCTGATTCTATACACAAGAGCAATGCTCTTTGTATGAAAAATTTCGAAAACGAGGTAAATTATTGACAAACAAGTTGATGGATCTATAATATCAACAGTCTCGTTTAAAGTCATTATTTCGTAAGTTCTATGGTCGATACAATGACCATGTCAGCAAATACAATTTATTGAGTCAAATGCTGACTGAAGTTTTTCATACTTATTGTAAGTCCATTATTTACACACTGAATTGATAACGTATTTCCCTGTTATTTTCTGATCATGACAAGGAACACACGGTGGTTGTGACCGGTCAGTAGGGGATGCTCACTCCTCCATGGCACCTGATCCCACCTCTGATGTTTTCGAGGTCCGTGTTTGCTCTGCTCCTATTTTGTATTTTTAAAGGACTTTTGATCTTGAATACTGTTCGTTATCTCCCTATGTTTCATTTCACAAATAGTACATGGAAGATACTAGTCGTGGGTGAGTATAAGACTATCAATTTCCTGAAGAGCAATTTTTCCGCCTAGTATTTTCACAGTTTCGACAACTTTGTTTCCGATTCCTATAAATTTGTTTCCTATACTATTTAGTGTGCATATATATTTAGCTCAGACGACAAAACACTTAGAGATATAAATGTTGTTCCCTTAGTTGTTCTACAAAGTACAATATTTGAAGAATCAAGATGGAGAACCTTGTGATCAGTCTCATTTTCCTTTGTGTCAGAGATGGAACCCTCTTCTGCAAAGGTAAAAATGTATTTCTTTGTGTTATAAAAAACTTATCCTGATTGAAAAGCTAAACAAAATAATATTCTGATTTTTAGGAGCAGAATTTATTAATCTGCCTCCTGTTATAACATCAGAGTTTAAACCGGAGTATTTTGTACCGATCTTTCATTCTACTCCATTATCCTTGTTTTGCGAAGCCAAGAACAACGTACTCAGGTTAGTAACAGTTTACAATACCTTTGCAATGATCAGATGTCGTGGTGATAATGCAAAGATAAATAGTTATTATACCAAATAGAATACGATGATGGCAATGTTTTATGTCTCATTCATTTAATTAGGTATCAGTGGCATAAAAATTATTCAAAGATTGTGGAAAATGATCGAGTTTCCTGTAATCCGTCAACTGGTAAAATCGTTTTCAGAAATTTAGAAAAAGAGGACTTTGGTGTTTATTATTGTACGGCAGAAAATACGTTTGGAATTTCAGTCTCACTGCTTTTTCAATTATCGGAAGCAGGTAAAGCAATTATAATTGATTTTCAACATGATGTCAGATCGAAAAAAGATTAATACCAATTACAGATCATCTGTAATCTTTAATATATATGATTAATTTATCTGGAATGTTTTAGACGTTTTGAATACCACATCTGTAGCAACAAAAAATTTTTAATACCTGTAAATATTACCTCATTTATTCAACTATTCCAAGATATAGTATTAGTCTACATACGAGGGACGTTCAATAAATAATGTCATCAGCTTGATAACGTACAACACAGAAATCATGGTCATTAGGATTGACTTTCTCTAATTATTGAATCTTTAATGAGTTGATAACAGTTTATGTGACCACTTTTCATCACATAGTTACATTGTGAGAAGCTGGAAAACAAGGGCTACTCGAGACACTGTATTTAAAATGAATAGTCAAGAATCAGTAAACTAGAGTGAAATTAAACTCTCCATTAAAGCTGCTGTAAAACTTGTTAAGAATCCCAAAGATACCGGGTATATTAACTGAAATATGTGAAATTTACAGCAACATGTCTGTTTTATACACACATGAGCAGGTGGAATTCAATGAACAAAAATGATATAATGGACATCAAAAGTGGGTACCATCCTTGGCGATAAGGATATACAACAACCAATGTATATTTAAAAGATTTCAACAATTTATCACTGAGTATGTTTGATTGACTCTAAGACATATAGCAAAATTGATAGGCATCATTTTGGGGGTAGTTCACACTGTTTTAAAGAAACATTTGATAGTAAAAAAGTTAAATACTCAAAGGTCACCCAATATTTTGAAAAATGGGTGAAAACGACAGCGTGTAGGAATATCTAAACAGTTATTGTAAAAAATAAAAAAAATTTACTTATCCACGTTTGTCTGAAATTCAAACAGATAATGAAACTTGAGTTCATTTTGCTGTAAACCCTCAGAACAAATTTACATTGAGATAAACTTGACAAAATAGCAAAGGCCTAAAAAGAGCAAAGAATTGTAAGAGCAAAAAAAAAAAGTTTCATATGCTATTTTCATAAGTATTAGTGGTCTTGTTGTTCAAATTCTTATTGGGGAGAAATTTCAATTTCTGGAAGAGTCTAGAAAGCAATTTTTTGCAAAAAAGTGAAAGGTTTATGAGAGGAAGGAGCCAGAATGAGGAATTCACTACATTGAATTTCTTCATGACAGCGTCCAAACCCACAGGCCATGAAGTGTAAAGTTCTGGGGATGAAAATAAAGTTAATGTTTGGTCACACCAACAATATTGGCCAGCACATTCAACCTTTGACTTGTTTCATTTCCCAAACTTGAAAAATACCTGTCAGAAAGAAAAAAACAAGTACAGGAAATCAATCATAGGATCTGCCATATTCCAGCATACGAAGGGCCATACTCAAAAATGTGTTCTAAAAACAATTAGAAATTGAATAAAAATGATACGGACATGTGTTTTAATCAAAAGACAATATTTTATTTAAATCATTAAGACTAAATCATAGAAAAGCGTTTCTTGTTTCTTTCCGAGCACCGATGACATTATTTATTGAACGTCCCTCGTATATCATTGTTGAATCGTTGAAATTGTTGCTACTACAAAGGTATTTCAGACGGTTAAAAGTGACCACCAAAAACAACAAAGAGATATAATTTTTAATCTTTTGGCAGTGTTATCGATGATACGAAAGATTTATTATTCAGATAATTCAATTACAAGGCTCAATCTTGATCATAAAATATTTCCTGTTTCTAATTCTGTGCTGCATTGCTTGATATATGTTAAATTGTATACAAACAGAACTGAAGTTGCCATAACTTTATATTGTAGATCTTGAACAATTTTCTGCAGTATCGAACGTGCAAGAAACATGCAGGGAATATCATCATTGCAAACTTTCCTGTCTCAATCAACCACGGTGTCAACCTAAAACGGAATGTATGATAAAATGGAATCTTGGATCTGGAACCTCAAAAGGTGTATTGTATAGCGAATCTGTAGCCTTGGATCGTGAAGGTAAATCTAAATCATGTACAATTAAAGTTTCAAACATAAATTTTCCAGAAGCTACATAGCCCAACTATAATAAAATATATACAGATGTTTTTCAATTAAAAAATAATGTTTAGATTAAGATTTAATCAATTCTAATGTATTGATTTTTTTTTTTAAGGAAATCTTCATTTTCTGAACATAAGAAAATCTGACGCGTATAAAAATTACACTTGTGGAATTTGGAATGAAAGAATGAATGTATTAAAAATGATCAGCAATACATATCTCCAGATAAATGGTAGGTAAGTTATGTTATAATTTAATAACTCCTATCTCTCTGATTTGCTGAGATGCAACAATGTAGAATAAAACTTCGTTATGACCACCAGCACGTGACCTTCCAGGCTTCTATCTAAGTCTACATTAAAAGAAATTTGATTTGGAGTTGGATAACCACTTTAAGATCCTAGTTTCTCTCATCCACAAAATCAAAAATTATTGAAAATTACAATTGTTACCCGCTTCGTCATACTTTATCGTGTTATCTATCTACTTCTTTTTTCATTTCCATTTTTATTCATTCTCACAAAGTGTCAAGATCTTTTTTCTTATTTCCTCTTTTTTGATTAAAATTATTTGATCTTACATTTCTTAAAAAATGATGAGGAACGTTGTCTATACGTATATTAAATAAGAACAGTAGAAAATATTCTCATTTGGATTCACTAATAATGTTTAGATTCCAATCTTTAAAATAAATTACTGTATTTTTTATATAGGCTACCATTTTGTATCTTACGTATCTTTTGCAGAGTCTTCAAAAGGAATTTTCCCAGAGGCAGTTTATCAAAGTGGCGACAAATCTTTCGTTGGAGAAAATGCTACCCTTGTCTGTATTTTTTCTGGAAAGTAAGCATGTTTCCTTTGTAACTTCTGACTACCCAAAATTTTGCTCGATGCAGAGAAATTCATATACCACAACATAAAATTTCAAAAGTTTTGTTTGTTTTTCACATGCATATAAAGTATGTATTGTATATATTAATAGCCCTGTTCCAAAAATTGCATGGCAGAACAAAAACGGAACCTATATAACAACAAACGACAAATACATCGTGGGTCAATATGGACGACTGCTTCAAATCATAAACGTAACATTTGCTGATGAGGGTGTCTATGAATGTAAAACCAACAGCAACCTTCTTCAAAATCCATTCCTCAATGTCACATGTACGAAGAAGTTGCTTCTTCAGAGTTTTTAAATCTTTTTCTACAATTGTACATTTAATTTTGATTCATAATTGATATTTTTATAAGAACAACTATCTTTTCTTTTCAATTTTGCAATTAGCCCCTCCGCTTTTTCCTGATGTCGGTAAGCGTTACATGACAAAAATACTTCAGATTTCGACAAAAGAGTCCACTGTTATCCAATGCAACGCAATGTCCGCAACAGCCGAAATCGATCCCATTGTAATTAATTGGATGAAAAATGGAGAGATTTTGAACGAAGGTTTTTGTTTTTTATTTTACAAATGAATGACGAGTAGTGTTTCCTAGCGTAAACATAATTGTTGTTATATAATTATATATTCAAATGATAATAAAATCAGAATCGATCATTGGTCCTCTGTTCAAAATTAATGAATTCCTACATTGTAATATTTTTTAGGTGAAGAAGGTGGGTGCATATACATTTCCTTCTATTTAATATTTTCAAATTGTTTATAAACAATATATTTAATCACATCAGGCAATTGATAAGCAAATTGTGATTCTTTTTAAAAATATATATATATGTATATATATAATTACACGCTATTACTAACAGTGCATTGTTTTATTTTATATATCTTTTTTAACAGATGATAGATACCAGCTTTCAGGGGACAAAAAGACTCTTCATATTTACAACGAGAATTCAGACGACAGTGGTTGTTACACATGTGTGATAGAAAATAGTGAAGGAATTGCAGTAGCAAATTTTTTACTCCCTTATGGTAATATTTCAGACTGACAGACAAGACAGAGGGACATACATTTTCACCTGCAAGGGACTAATAAATCCCTAATTGACCATAATAAATGATTATTTGGAAAAAAAAAAATATCGTTACACCGTTCTCTCTTTTAAACTTTCGACCGTTCTGTAACTAGTAAATAATAAATGCGCATGAACATATAAAGCATGAATTTTTTCCATGAAAAGTGTCTTTTCTGTGTTTGTAATTCCTTATCGTGAACTTCTGATGTCTCAAATCCACGATAGATGTACATGTATACATGTAGGTCTACAGAGATAGTGAAAATGTGATAATTTGTTAACATGGTATTATTTTTTTTTATTTGGGTAATATTTTTTCTCAGTTACTGGATTTAGATCAAAATTAAAAGTTGATGCAACATCATATTAGGGCAAATATGAACTGTCAGTAAAAGAACGGCATCAAGTGACTGAATGGTGCTGAATGGCAAATACATGTAGTTTTCACTAACAAATCGTTTATCTGACAGTGTTCATTCAGTAAACCTAATTGACTGTTCATAGTTGAATGTTCATATCAGTCACAAATCTTTATAAATGAACATATTTCAGAGTTATTGATTGAATAGTTTGGCAGTTTACTCATTTGCTTGTCAACTTGTAAGATACAGCTGAGTTAGATTTCCTTTTTCATTTTCTGAGGAAACAAGTTAATTCAGTACAAAAAAAAAACGGTATATAATTAATAATTCTATGTTCAATATATTTTCCTTCTCTTTATCTATACATTAATCTTTGCCAAACCATAATCTACGGAATATCAATATCAGGCCTACTTCCTAATTTTATTTGAAAATTGAAAAAAAACAAAAAACATTGTTATATGTTTATTTCTAGAATATATTTCATTTGTTTTTTAATGCTATGTTTTTCGAAATATTGAATTACCGAGTAACCCATTTATATCAAGCGATAAGAGAAAGATTTCAGTGTACATACATTTCAATATTAGAAATCTATTTTGTAAAGGAACTTGAAAAAAAAACTTGAAATAAACTTTTATCTATGGTAAAGCAATGTGAAATGAAGACATTATAACTAACTCTAATATTAAGTAATAACGACTGCAGATCTAAAAGAATAGGTTTCTGTTTTGCATTTGATTTTATTAAGAAAACAACTATATTGTATTTTAAAAAAACAACATAGTTTCCTTTGAGTTCCACAAAGTCAATTCAGTAATCATTTGATTTTCGTATGTTTCGAATTTTAGCTTCCTCCGATGGTCATCTGTCCAGTAAGTAAAATTTATACTTTTATAAAGAAAATGGTGTTAAGATGTAATATCGATATCCTTCTGACAAAGAGAGATAACTTTTCGAGGAAATTATTCCAGGCAATTCACTGAATAGTTTTTTCAGACTGTAATAATGAGGACATTTTTTCTGTTCAAGTCATTTAGATCTGAGCTGTCGTACAAATTAAATGTTGATTTCTATTTTCTATTGCCAATATTTTCATTAAAAAGAGCGATATATGGTAAGTGTCTCAATTGGCCCCTAAAAATGAATATCTTAATTTTACTTTATACATACTGTAGATCACTAAATTTTCGCGACACCTTATGTTCGCGAGATAGTCATTGCCTCTTTATGCGCGATACAAAATTTTCACGAATTGTGGTGTTTGCTTTCTATCATCCATAGGAATATTATTATATGCGAGAATCATATTTTCGCGAGCACATTGTCTCGCGTAATTACGCGAAAATAAAGTTTCCGCGAATAAAAAGTGATTTACAGTAGATTTAATTTGTACAGCTATATATGCGACCTTTATTGGTCATTTTCATTTTGATCAAAATCCCGTTATTTTAGAAATATGACATCATTAAAATCACGTTTTCCCGCCATTTTAGCATATTTTGTATAAAACTGCTTATTTTCAAGCAGTTTTTCTACCAGAAAATATAGAGCGCAGCCTAGAACAAGCTTTATATTTTTACCAAAGATGCATCTACCCAATACTGATTAGTGACAGAAAAATTATGTATGTTCTACCCTGCGCTCTGTGTTTCCCATAAGAAAAAACATCAAGAAAAAGGCATATTTTTGACTTTTTTGTTAGATAGCAAAAATAGCATTATTTCTCATGTCATTTACATCTAGAAAGTGCATTTAAATGTGAAAAATATAATAGAAATATTTCTAATATAACTCTTCTTCAAAATGAATATCAATTAAACATATCTGAATGTCATTCTAAAATGTTGATTTTTAGGGGGCCAAAATTGACTCTTATCATATATACTCCTTTATGTTTATTTAAAACATTTATACTCAGTTCTTAAAACTGTGAAAAATGAAATATTTATCTTTTAATTGTTATTGAAATTTCAAATCCATAATTTTTATGACCAATTGATTAATATTTTATTATTTTTTTTTTTTACTAAAAATATTTTTAAGAACGATAATAGAAAGATAACTTTTCTAGATAGACTATTTTATTTTACAAGAACAGAAAACAATGTGATATTCTGATTAAAATAGCAATGCTTCATTCTGTTTTATTGTGTGGATTAGATAGGTATGATAGTAAATATCATTTTCATATATTCCTCATATCTTTAATTTTATTGTGAGATTAAAAAATATTATTTACCATATCAAGTTTTCTTCACATCATAATTAGACATTATATTTATTTTTGAAAAAGTAAACAACGCTTCAAACTTAAAACTATTTTCCATTTGAATCTACTGATATTTTTGTCAATGAAAATCAGTGTTAGGAGTTAAAGAAAATGGGTGAAATTGCATATCTATAAAAATGACAAAATATTCTTACTAGTTCAGGTATTATGGCGTCCTGTATAGCATCATCATCCTTAAGGAAGCTCTAAACACTAACATAAAGTGCTTTTTGAACTTGGAGAAAAATATATCATATAAAGGTGTCCATATTGAGACTTTTTCAATCATTTATAACATAGGGCACCTGCCTCATTTCTGCAGGAATTTTTTTTTAAAGATAATGGACTACTTATGAGCAGAAATCACTGCTGTTTACTTACGTTGGGAAAATTAATGAAAACAATGGATTCAATTACTTATTCTTGGTCTTATATAATGCTAAAAATATTTTAATCTATTACAAATCGTGTAATTAACTGTAAATAACATTTTTTTAAATCTTACTTCTAAGGGCAGATCACTCTAACTGCATAAAATTGTACTATAAGTATAGCTCTTTAGTGTGCAGTGTTTAGAGCTTCCTTAAATCCTGAAATTTTTTTTTCAAGAATGGCTGAAAAAATTAAGTTTTTTTTTCAATATTTTGCCTAGACCACTACTTCTTATTCAAATCTGTAACTATATAATTAAAGAACCGTTAAGATGTTTTATATTTTGGTTCGAGGATACTAGAAATTAAGCTCTTATTTTAAATGTATGGCTGGAGGTATCAAAATCCATTTTCTTCAAAGTTCAAGAACATTGCAATTTCTTAAACCCTGTTCCACAATACTGTACCTAAAGCTATAACATTAACCTTTTTATTTGAAATGAAGGTACTAAGTTTCTTATTTATATTGACTTTTGGAATGGGACATTGGGTCTTGGTCAGTTAATTAGCAAGGTCATTTTAGGAATATACATGTACTATCAAAAATGTTGAATACTTTCCAAAATATGGTAGCCTCGGGTTAAAGCTGAATGAGAAAGATTTTCAAGATCATCCAAAAGAGGCAGAGGCAGGTTTTTCTGGTGAATTGTGTATTGAAATAAGTATAATTTTCTTCTATTATCAGATGGAAAAGAAGATAACACTTGTCTGACCATGATTTTTCTTTGTGTTTGTTTCTAAGGTTACGATTGCCTAAATCTGTTATTTGTCCTTTTTCCTTTTGACCTATATGACAAAATTATTTAATTTTTACTTTTTTTTTTAATTTTTAGCTGATGTTTTGCGATCTGTATTAATAACTATTGCAGCTTTTGTTGGAATTCTATTATCAGGTGTAGCAGCAATATTCATATATAAAAGGTGAGAGGAATAGTGTGCTGTTCAGAATATTTTAAAATTGTTGAAATTCATGTCAGTGAACGAAAACAATTTAGTGATAACTATACTTTTGTAGAATTTTCATTCCTACAAAAAACACAGATTTAGCTGTGCGATTCAAGCACGCTGTAACCAACAATTTGTACTCACAACACGACTCTACTGGTACTATTACTAAGGAACCTGAATATTCATATGTTGAAATTCAAACTGAACGGACAGATATTGATAGTGTTGAAACTATGACACAAATTCAGGACGCAGATGATTGTGCGGAAAATAACTACAATATTTTGGGAAAGCAGCACTCCGCCGTTGGACGATGCTGAATCGAACCTTTATGATCATTCAGAAAATGTCAGTGGAATATACAATAGTACATATAAAGGACGAGATAATAATCAAATGATTGATAGTGATTGATGTATTCCATATGGAGAATCAGTCTTTATTTCTATGTGTTTTTGGAAAATGATTATCCAGCATATCTTATGCAGAATATGAGTTGCAGGGTCATACAATGTTTAACAGAATTATGAGAAGTTATACTTTGCACAATAATTGTTGATAATGTAAAAGGTCGATGTTGAAAAAAATAAATTCATTTGCAAGAATCTTGTTTTCGATTTAGACCTAAATGCATCAAGTCATCATAAAAATAAATTGTAGGGATTTATAGATGAGAATTTTGCATTTTAACATACACGATAATCTGTATAAACATAAATTAGAGTAAATGTACGTTATTTCCCGATCGTGACAAGAAGCACATGTGAATGGTCAGAAGGTGATACCCACTCCTCCATGGCACCTGATCCCACCTCTGCTGTTTTTAAGACCCCTGTTTGCTTAAAAAATTGTATTACTTAAAGGACATTTAAGCTTGAAATATTGTTCATTGCCTCCATATATTTCTCGATATGTTTTAGAAAATTGGGAAATTATTTCTTGGAAAGATGCGAATGTTTTGTCATAAAGGTGTTCTTTTAAGATATAGTGGGTCTTTACTTTATGTTTCTGAAAACTTAAAATTATATTTTATTGCAAGCTTTTAGGATTATCTTTCAATAAAATGGAGCGATGACCCACTCATATCGAAAAATTTTGTGAAAATATGAGAAAATGATCTTTTTCCCTAGATATTGTGTGTATGCTTTTTCATAGGCAAATAATTTTATTCTTTGCTTTTTTTTTTTTTGTAAATTGTAGAGATTTTGCTTAATGCTAGATTAAATAATAAAGAAAATTTTAATATAATTAAGATTTTATCTTTCAATTCATGTTATTTGCACTATAGCCACTTTGAATGCCTTGTTCACCCATCTTCATTGTCATGAGTGCATAAATATTCAAGAAACCTACATTTGAATCAGAATGTTGCTCATATTTAGTTAATTAATAGACACTGCAATGGGGAAAGCAAATTTCCTGAAATATAAGCTTTAAATAGAGACTGTGGATCAAAATATATTCGATTGAGGAAACAGTCTAAACGATGATACATCGCTTTTCCCATAAAGACATGGATATCGTTCTGTTTTATGCATATGTTTGCCAAATAAAGTCAATACCAATAAAAAAAATCTGTTGAATATATGTGTTAACAGGAATAAAGCGCCATGAAAATTTTCGTTCTTGGCAGCGTTCTTCTTTATATTCATGGTAATGTATTTAAATTAAAAAGTACTGTATTCATGAATTCTATGAATTTAATTTTTATAATGTTCTTAATTTACAATTAATTGATTATATATTAAATTCCGATATCTGATAAGTTAATTAGATAAGTCCGTAATTAGTTTTGTTACTGACCAATAGGAGTATGTCCATCCAACCTTCCCCCCGTGATAACGTCAGAGTTTAAACAAGAGTATTTCTTGCCTCGTTTTCATTCTTCTCCTTTGACTCTACTATGTAGTGCTCACAACGGTGAAATCACGTGAGTACGTTTAATTGTACCTTTCAGCATTACACTGTAAGTGACAGTGAAAATTATTTACAACACAATGTAGATTGAAATCTAATGTAACAAAGGAAACAATATACAATATGCTTACTGCATATCGGTTTTGACATATTTTTTTTTCAGGTATAGTTGGTTTAAAAATTACATGAAATTCAACAACAATGGGCGTATTGTAGTGAACAAGAAAACTGGAGCAATCTTCTTCCAAAATCTCACACAGAGTGATTTTGGAGAATTCTATTGTTTGGCAGAAAATAAATATGGAACTTCAGTATCCTTGTTTGTTAAAATCTCTGAAGCGAGTGAGTACAAAAGTTGCATTATATAAGTATTCTTATAGTAGTGCTCAAACAGATTTAAAATGTTCAATATATATAATCTACGTTAATTCAGTAGAAAGCTTAAAGGGTGTACTGTAGATCACTTAATTTTCACGACACTTTATTTTAGCGAGATAGTCAGTGACCCTTGATTAGCGAGACAAATTTTTCACGAATTGTGGTTATTGCTCTATATAATCCTAAGGAATACTTATACATGAGAATTAAATTTTCGCGAGTACACTGTCTCGCTTAATTACGCGAAAATAAAGTTCTCGCGAATAAAAAGTGATTTACAGTATTTCACATTATTCACATTTTTCAGTGGAGGGTTCGTTTTAGCTGATTCATTGTATGAGGAGATCCTGAAATTTCTATGAACCAATTTTAATAGTATTTCTCAAACAACGAAATTGAATTTAACATAAAAAAAATAAGTGATTTTACAGCATCACATATATCAAGATGGACATGGTGTGAATATTGCAAATGTTCTTTTGATTTTCGATGGCAAATATATTTTGGTGCTCTTGGATTTACATCGCAAAATTTGCTTTTCAGTTTTACTCTTAAAATATATTTTTAGTTCTTGATAAATTTCCTACGAAGGCACTGACACAAACTTGTGAGGAACACCACCATTGTCAGCTGAATTGTATGGATAAACCTAGATGTGAGCCGAGAGAATCGTGTGATATAGAATGGAAATATGGCATTGGAACATCGAATACTGTATCCATAGGAAAGGAAACAGCAGTGGACGGTGAAGGTAACAAATTATGAACATGGTGTTACATTATTGTGTAAAAAAAAGAAGCTATTTATATCTGTTAAAGAATTGACTAGGTTGAGGGTAACTATATACATTTATTAACTAAGTTTGAGGGCAACATGCGTTTTGTCGGACCCAAGTACCAAAATGTCTGCCTGAGGCCGTTAGGCAGAAGGTAGACAGTTTGGTTTGAGGTGGACAAAACACATTTTGCCCGAAAACAGTCAATAAATGTTTTGATGACTTTCATTTTTTTTACACGTGTATTTTGTATGTCTGTCGTTCTGTAACCTCAGGTCTGTCACTGCTAAACACCAACGAATAAAAATGAGAATATGCTCCTCCCATTTTGTGACGTAAGTGGTCCAACATCTCATCGACCGGTCCAACATCTCACTCAGCGGCCAAACATCGATTTTTTTATGCCCGCTCAGCAAAACATTAGAAATGTTATTATGGGACTCCGATCCTCAGCCAGGAAGGACAACTCTTTATTTTATAATTTAGTTCAAAAAGTCTCAAAATGAAGCTGGAAAATTAAATTTTTTCATGCAATAATTTTCATTATATACCTCTTAATGTGCTTCAAGGTTCTTTGAAGTTCTCAGAAAGGTCTAATTAAAAGTCGAAATTTTTACCCCGAAAAAGGCATTTTAAAATACATATATGAAGAAATTGAAGTTCATTTTAATCTAACCATCAATACCAATGTTTATTAACATGATATCAAATTAAAAGTGATTTATGAAGCTTTGCAATGACTGGAGAATCTTTATACACTTTGCATTGTAAAATGATCGAAGTAAATAAAAGAAATTAAAGTACATTATATGCATAAAAATTGTGGAATTTCTTCAAAAGCCTGGATACCTATGATTTTCATTTTTAAAATGTGTTAATTGATCAAATTTATATTATAAAATGCATAGCAGGTGTTTTTATTCGCAATTCCTGAAAATATATTTGAGTTTTACTAATTTTCTCTATATAATATGATAAACTTGAAAGATGAAGTCTGAAGAATTATTATGGGTAAAAACGCGTTACTTTGAAAATTCAGAGACATTTTTGTGAGCATTTTCAATTAGTCAATGCTTGATTTCCAGAACCTAAGGATCGGAGTACCTTAAGACTTTTTAATATAGATTTGTAAAGGAACACATTTTTAAAGGGATAATGTATTATGTTGTAAATTTTGGGATTTCCAATTTATTTCCACTTTGTCAATTTCAAGATTTAAATCGACATACTAGTAATAAATGTGTCATAAACATGATCGTCATAGTAATTTTCACTGAATTTAAGAGGTTTTTAATTAACAATTGCTTGTAAAGAAATCAAAACACAATCTCATGTTTAATGTCATTATTACAGGGAATCTTCATTTCCTAAGCATAAAGAAATCTGATGGCAACAAAACATATGCATGTGGAATTTGGAACGAACGCAAAAAGACACTAGTTACGGGGAGGTCAATAAACCTCCAAGTATATGGTAAATCAAATAAGAATAAACAGAAATACGAGGGGTGTTAGAAAAGTTCGCGGACAAGTTCTATTGTTAGCGCGCTATTTCCACGAAACCGGTCAAACTTTCCAGATATAATCTTGAGCTTTTTTCCAATAAATATACAAGAATTTGGTGCTCTCCGGTGATTATTAAAAAATATACGGCATTTTTATTTTGATAAATCTTGCTTCACGGAGCATGTTACATTTTGGCACATTTACATCACAAAGACTCTTTTTCAAAATTAAAGATTGCACAATTGTAGTGCCAAGAGATTTATGATATTTTGCCTGCCGCTAAAGTATGCAGAAAACGTCATTGGGAGAAATTTTGAAATAAATTGAATGGTATATGACTGTTTTATTGCCGTTTATAAATGATCATCGCGTAAAAACGCAGCCAAAAATCGGAACGTCATCGAGCGTCATGGAGCACTGCACTACTTTAAAATTATGTGTGCAGACAAGGAAATGTCCAAAAAGATATTAAAATGTTCAAGATGCTGCCGAGTATATCCTACACATACAAAGAACAAGTTTTCAAATGGTTGTAGCTTCATAAGAATGGAAGGAGTAACATTTTGAATGATTTACTCCATCGATACTTCAATACCCCCCCCCCTATCGCATGGACGTTGCGTTGCGCCTATATGGCTTTGCATAGTTTCCATACCTGATCGATTGACTGCACAGACTTTTTTTTTATTGTTTAAGATCTCAATAATATTCAAAATATTACAGAAGACTTTATAGTAGAAAAGTAATATGTCTCGATATAGATATTCAATTTTAAAGTAGAAAAAAGATAAGAAAAATCTGAAGAAATGAAAAAACTGCGACAAAGCTTAAAGGGTTGAAATCTGGTTGTCACGTCGCTTACGTCAAGTGATTGCTCCGTGAATCCCATAACCCCATAGTAAAAATAGTTGTAAAATTTTTAGATTTTATTATATGGACCTAATTTTTTACATACAAATAAACAAAATGTAGTAATTCATTCAGACATAGGTCATACTTCACATTACACAATAGATTTTCTGTAATTCAATGTTTTCGCGAACTTTTCTAACAACCCTCGTATTTTTATTTGTAAAAAACTTTTAGAGTAAGTTTTCTGCTGCAATTGATTTTACAATAAAGCAAATTCACATCTTTTCAAAAGCCCTGGTATTGCATGTTGTTTTTTGTCTACAATCATTTGATGACACTATAATCTTAAATTAAGAACATCTTGAAAAATTATCAGTAGATAAGGTGCGTGGCGTATGTCCTAAATTGAACCTTATGACTACATGATGTAAAAGCAAACAGATCCCATTATTTTCAAAACTTCACCCCTTGGTTACAATATTTATTGAATATAAATGTGTTTTATCCACACTTGAATTCTTTTGATGGTGAAAATGAGATTGCAACTCATGATAACACATTTACTATTGATTTTTCCTTTTTTAGCTCGCCTGAGCCGAAGGCTCAAGTGAGCTTTTCTGATCACATTTTCTCCGGCGTCCGTCTGTCTGTCTGTATGTAAACTTTTCACATTTTCGACTTCTTCTCAAGAACCGCTGGGCCAATTTCAACCAAACTTGCCACAAAGCATTCTTGGGTGAAGGGAATTCAAGTTTGATCAAATGAAGGACCACTCCCTCATTCAAAGGGAGATAATTGGAATTAATGAAAATTTGGTGGCATGTTTTAAAGATCTTCTCAAGAACCACTGTGCCAGGAAAGATGCAACTTATGGGGAAATATCTTCAGGTAGTGTAAATTTAAGTTTGTTCAAATCATAACCCCCGGAGGGTAGGGCGGGGCCACAATAGCCGACCAAAGTTTTACATAGAAATATATAGGAAAATTCTTTTAAAATCTTCTTCTCAAGAATTGCAAATCCATAATTGATCATATTCGTATGGAAGCATCCTCGGGTAGTGTAGATTCAAGTTTGTTCAAATCATGACCCCTGGGGTAGGGCGGGGCCACAATGGCCGACCAAAGTTTTACATAGAAATATAAAGGAATTTAAAAAAAAAAATCTTCTTAAGAATAGCAAATCCATGATTGGTCATGGGACTACTTTTGGATTTAAACTTTTCAATAATAAACCAATTTCTACTTTTGGATTTAAACTTTTCAATAATAAACCAATTTCTACTTTTTCCTACCCACAGTACTCAGGTGAGAGATGTGGCCCATGGGC
Organism: Saccostrea cuccullata; assembly: GCF_032062105.1. Classification (NCBI taxonomy): domain Eukaryota; kingdom Metazoa; phylum Mollusca; class Bivalvia; order Ostreida; family Ostreidae; genus Saccostrea; species Saccostrea cuccullata. The sequence goes on along the minus strand of NW_026929361.1, from coordinate 4,155 downwards.
CTCTTGTTTTGATACTGAAAGAAAAAGAATTGAATATTTAAAAAGTATATGTTTCCTAGAAACTATTGAAATGTAATATTTGATTGGGTAGTTTGCTTACCGTTTATATTTATGCTGCAAGGTACAATGTGATAAACAAGATTTAACATATCACATCTAATTTCTTACCAGATTCCAGGACAGATCCCAGAACTAAATCTATTCCTGTTCAAGCGGTATATCAAAGTAAATATAAGGCATTTGTTGGTCAACTCGGAATACTGAAGTCCATTTTCTCTGGAAGGTGAGCTTTCCCTCTTATTTTAAAGCAAAAGGGATGCTTTCACAATCCCGTCTTTAAAAATATAGAGCAAACTGCTGGCAAAGCTTTTTTGAAGTCGAATTTGATTTTCCAGTCCAGTTCCTGTTATAAAATGGAAAAACAAGAATGGTTCGAGCATAGAAAGTAATCGAAAGTATATCATTAAAGAAAATGGAAGACTTCTACAGATAATGAACGTTACCTTTGATGACGAAGGTCAATATCAATGTATAGCCAATGACAACATTACCCAGAATCCATTTCTTAATGTAACTTGTGAGTGAAAGACATTTTGAATGAAAAGGAAGTATTTAAAAGTTTCACTTCGAATTAATAACTAAACATGAAGTTCTATTATTTCTTTTCTTAAGCCCCTCCAAAATTTGTTGAAAACAATAGACGTTTCTTGACTAAGATTGCAGAGAACTCTTCCAGTGACGTAATTATTTTATCATGCGATGCTTTTTCTGCGCCAGGGGAAGCATATCCAGTAGTGACCAGATGGATGAAAAACGGCTACGTTCTCAACTCCTATCAAGGTAACGGCAATATAAATACGTTTTCATTTACATAACATTGAAAATATTTGATATCTTAGACCTTATGCATTTTTTCCTAAATAAAATAACCACTTTAAAACAATTTATTTAATTTAAAAAAACAATACACAACAAATCTTTATTGAAAAAATCTTATCCGTTTAACAAATAACAAAGTTTGAATTCAGTGAAATCGTAATCATACTGGAAAGATATAATATTCGGAGAATTATTCCAGTGGGCATGTAAACGTATAATGAAAGTATAAAAAAGAAATACATGTACGTCAGACAATTCAGTCAGTGTAAATACTGGCGTCAATTACAACATTATGGCACGCCAAATTCACAAAAATGAGCAAACCATAGTTTCACAGTCGATAAACTAGGTTTATCGGTTGTAAACTATAGTTTACGGATTGTAAACTATATTTAACGACGTTAATCTATATTTTACATCTGTAAACTATAGTTAACGCGATAATCTATGTTTCACAACCGTAAACTATACTTAACACCGAAAACAATCATTTGCGATCGCAAAACATAGATTATCTAATAAATACAGTTTCAAGATTGTAAACTATGGTTTACACATCTTAACTATAGTTAACGGTCGTAAATTACAGTTTACAGACGTGAATCTATGTTTATCAACAAAATCTATTGTTAACGTTTTATTACAGACAGATAAACTTAGATTAGCATTCGTAAACTATAGTTAACAACCGTTAAATATAGTTTTACAGATGAAAACTATACTTAACGAATTGTAAACTATAGTTCACGGTTTGTAAACTGTAGTTTACAGTTGATAAACCTAGTTTATCAATTGTGAAACTATGTTTAGCACGCCAAATTCACAAAAATGAGCTAATCATAGTTTCACAGTCGATAAACTAGGTTTATCGGTTGTAAACTATAGTTTACGGACTGTTAACTATAGTTAACAACGTTAATCTATATTTCACATTTGTAAACCATAGTTAATGCGATAATCTATGTTTCAGAATCGTAAACTATACTTAACACCAAAAACAATCATTTGCGATCGCAAAACATAGATTATCTGATAAATACAGTTTCACGATTTGTAAACTATGGTTTACAACTCTTAACTATAGTTAACGGTCATATGTTATAGTTTACAGACGTGAATCTATGTTTACCAACAAAATCTATTGTTAACGTTTTATTACAGACGGATAAACCTAGATTATCATTCGTAAACTATAGTTAACAACCGTTAAATATAGTTTTACAGATGAAAACTATACTTATCGAATCGTTAACTATAGTTCACGGTTTGTAAACTATAGTTTACAGTCGATAAACCTAGTTTAGCAATTGTGAAACTAGGTTTAGCTAATTTTTGTGAATTTGGCGTGCCATACAACATGCTACTCCTTCAAATTGAACTGATTTGAGGAAAAGTTGGTATGCAAACTATACATTCCTATTTATTTCGCAGATTTTGTTATTCAACTGTCTGGTAACGGTAGGATATTACAAATACACAAAACAAAATCGGGATATGGAGGAAGTTACCAGTGTGTAGTAGAAAACAGCGAGGGCGTTGCAGTGGCGAACTTTCTTGTACGCAATAGTACGTGAACTTAAGGGGTTTTTTTTTTGTTTATCTAATGATTCTTTAGATGATATAAGGCCCCGGAATCATGAAACATCTTAAGCTTAAGTCAAAATATTTAAGTCCTTCTAAAATGTTGAATTAAGTCAAGCAGACAAAAACTAAAATATTTGTAAATATTGCTTCACAGAAGTGTCGTTTTCTACAAATTAAGAGAATAATTCAATGATTAATAAATATTTTACAGGCGATTGAATTGTTTCTAAGTCTTAGTTTGTTTCGTGATCCTGGGGCCTATTTTTGGCATTAAAAATCCTTTTGTAAAAAAAATTATTTTGACAGTTAGTTTAAGCTAAATCTAAAACTAAATATTATTATGCATGTAACGATTAATTCTCACTATGTCTTTAAACATTGGAATGCTTAATTATATAAATTAGAATGACTTTTAAACAAAGATACACTTCAAAAATGACGTTATTTGGTAAAAACAGAAACATTGTCCAGTATATTTCATACTACCAATATTTACAGCAGTAATTCATTTATGTTAAAATCTTATGTGTAATTAAAGTACATGGTATTTATAATTTTAATTTTTTCAGTTCATAAAATTATATCTTAAAATCAGGATGAATGTGTTTTCCTCTTACAATTAGTTTAAAAATAATTAATTTATTTTTCAGCACCTTTTGAGTATGAACGTCATTGGGTGGGTAAGTCAACGAAGATATTTTTGTTCACCATGACTAACTTCACATCCAAATAAAAGATGATCTTCACAAAATCAAAAAAGTATATGTTTATTTCAGTTAAAAACAGAACAATAATAATAGTGACTATTTTTTCAACATTGGGTGCTGTTATGCTAGTAATGCTGGGTTTTGTGATCAGAAAAAGGTAGGCTTTGTCATTAGAGTAAAGCATCCTATTTTCATGAACATTTTTATAAATAGAAAATTGTCTTTTCTGTTATCACATATAATTAAAATAATAATAATATCTTGAACAACCAAATGAAATTTGAATTTGAACCATGATTCCAAAAGTGAAAAAAAATCGAAACAAAGATACATAGGCGGTTGCAGTTAACGTTCCAATAGACCTCTTTCTGTACTCCACACTGTAATATTAACGTTAGTGGGGGAGAACTTCCTGAATACCGCACATTAATTTATTTGAGAGGTGGTATAAATAAGATGTGGATACTTATAAACTACAAGGAGCTTTTAGAAAATTTTGAATAATTCTTTTAAGCAAATTCAATCTCATCTGACAAACCTAAAATACTAAACAGCACTAGTGAATGAACAAGAGGTCCATGGGCTACATCGCTCACCTGTGAAAATTTGACCATTGCTGTTCTTTACCAGATGCCCCCCCCCTTTTAATACCTATTGAGACCCCATCCTACCCCAAGAGGTCTTGATTTTGACAACTTAGAATCACTCTACCCCATGATTCTTCCACATAAGTTTCAGCTTTTTTTCCCAAGGTTTTTGAGGAGAAGAAGATATTTAAAGATTTTTCCTATATATTTCAATATAAAACTTGGATTCCTTTAGTGGCCCAGCTCTACCCCGGGGATCATGGATTGTACAATTTAGAATTTACACTTCCCAGGATGCTTCCACATAAGTTTCAGCTTTTCTGGCCCAGTGGTTCTTGAGAAGAAGATTTTTCCTATATATTTTAACGTAAAACTTGGATTTCCTATTGCGGCCAGTC
>NW_026929360.1:0-37950 GCF_032062105.1 Saccostrea cuccullata | reverse complement strand
GTTTGTATCATTAGATCTGTATGTATATGTTTATATCTTTATATCTATATGTGTATGTTTATATCTATAGATCTATATTGTTATGTTTATATCTTTATAGAGCTATATGCTACTGTGTCTGTCATTCTCCACGGCATGGTATAATAATAATGGTTTTTTAAAGAAATCTACAATCGAGCGCAGGCATCCGCCGATTGATTTGCTGTGAGTATTTCTCTCCACTATTGCTCTCTATGTTTCTTTCTCTAGTTTATAAACATGAGTGGAATTTAGCTTTTCAAATTTCAAATTTGACATCTTATTTCAACACAATGTGCTGTCCTGTCAGTTGAAACAGAAAAATATATACAAAGGAGACAAATCCCCCCCCCCAAAAAAAAAACAGATCCGAATTTCAAATTTGAATAACTGTTCTTTATAATAGCACAATAAGACAGTCTTATATATTGTTAGTTCAGGTACACGTTTATATAAAAAATATTTCTAATGAAACATAAGATGTTTGTTGAAGTAAGTTGTCTCTAGTAGATATATATTTTGAAATAACATCTGATGCAGATAACTTAATGTTAATTGTGCAGTGTTCTACTTACATTTAATCCCGTGTTGATATTCATCAAATCCTTCCCTCTTCTTCTGGATGAACAGTAGGTTGTGTATAGGAAGCTATCTCCAGGCGCCAAGATCATGAAGCATTTTAAGCTGAAATCAAATTTATTTATGTTGTACCTAAATGTTTTTTTTAAGTCCAGCAGATCAAAGTTAAAATAGGTTCCAATATCGATTTATAGATGAGATGTTATTTGCAAATTTTGAGATTAATTCGACAATTACCCCCTGGTAATAAACATTTTACAGGTGATTGACATTTTGACTTAAGTCTAAGTCTGTCAAAGTCTGTTTCAAAGTCTGTTTCATGATCCTTGGGCCTGGCGTCTTCGTAACAATGCATTTTAACATGGAAAAAGAATTATCTAAAATGTGCTTGCTTTTCTAAAGTCATTTATACGGCCCACGTGAAATACCAGACGCAGTGAAACATATGGATTCTTTGGGGTAAGAATATATCATATCATGATATGTTTTCTGTTATTCGTATATTATCTAAGCGACAAAATGGCATAAGCAACTTTAACTTTTTATTTCATTTCATTTTAATCTTCATCACTTATTGTCAATCAGAATACACTTTACAACTTCTATGAATTTACAGGAAGTTGAAAGAGTACCGCGGCGGATTAAAAGAGACAGGTGGGGATGGTCATTGGTCGACTAATTATGACGTGTAGATAGATTCACGGAACAGACACCAAGGCACTCGGAAACCAAGCTTTGATGTATTTGTATGTCTGTTACTATAAAGTTTAATTTCTCTAGCTAAACAGTGGAGTTTTTTTTTCAACTTATATGTTATGACACATACTTTCAAACATTCATTACATTTATTAGAATTGTATTACTTCACTCAGACAGAAACATACCATAGAAGAATTTTATGATGAAATGCGGTATTCATATGGCTGTAAACAATGTTTCTCATTTTGTTTCTCAAAGTATTTTTACTTTTACTAAAAAAATGTATGTAATATACCAGAGGTTATCAAAAAGTTTGCGAACTAATTGAATAATTAAAAAAAAAGAAATGATATAGGGTTTCCGTGTTGAAAATCTTTAAAAGTTGTTCTCTCCAATTTTAACTTGCATCTACAACCATTCTGCATTTGTGCAGATCACTTGATATAGGCGGTCACGTGACATGCTCCGTAGCGTTCTGTCAGAGAAGCTTAAATATTTTTACTCATATTTCTTACTATGCAAGTTATTTTTTTGCAACAAAAACAATTCATTTGTCAGAAATAGCCTTACTGGCAATAGTATGGGTGGATAATGATATCCTTTTTTGCGGAATGAGCATGGTGACCATTAAAACCCAAGTCTTCTGTCTTTTGAGCGTCGGTTATTCTATGTGGATAAAGTATTTGTGCCTTCACTTTATCATATTTGATATGTTTAAAGACTAAAGTAATCGATATTTCGTGGATTTAATAATTTTATTATTGTTAAGATATTCATTTATTGATCTAACTGAAAGTTGGCGATCTTTCGTATCAAATTGCCTAACAAAGGAAAAGTCTCTCCAAGTTTACTTTCAGTGGGCAACAGAACAAATATCATTTTTAAAATATCCCTTACTTCATTAAAAACAATCAATCCAAATATTGTAAAAAGAAAATAATTGGTGCACTTCTTATTTTAGCGCCTGTTGCGCAATAGCCCCTAAAGGCTAAAATTTATTGTGCGCTAATGGATTTCTAAATATTATTTTTTTTTGTATGTGTTCAATGCTTTACATAAGTATATGTACTGGGAATGTTAAGGAAGCATATAAGTCATTTTTCGGAAAATTTAGACTTTTTAAAGAAAATTAATTAAGGAGTGTTTTTAAGTTTTGATTGACTTATTGGTGTGTGAATCACACAGACTTGTCACGTAGGCATATTGCTAGCGCTTCATGAAAAGTATGCCGACGTGCAAGTCTGTGTGATTCACACACCAATAATTCACACTAAATTGAAAAACATTCCTTATATTTACATTTTAAATGTTTGGAAGCAACTAAAATATACTCAATATTTGAATTTCTCGCTGCCCTATATCGCTGCATTTTACTAACGTCGCTGTAGTCTCATTGTAACGTCACGTTAACGCACGTTTCTCCTTGTATATTTCTACGCGTTGACTTTCAAATCAATTTCAAAGTTGGCTTAGTAGAAAAACACAGCGAATGTAGATATGTTTAATACTCAACGAAACCGCTATTATTATTTATTGCAAAAAGATAAAACAGTGAATAACGCATCGACGTGCACCACCACCACGGCATCACGTGACTTCTATTAATAGCGAAATTTTCCTTAATAAAAAAGCTAACAGAACAACAATACCCCGGAGTAAAATACTTTCTTTGAGTAAATAATGTAGTTGAAAAACATCTATTTTGCCTACAAAGTGCCTGCTAGAATCCCACTGTCCCGTCAATAAAATAGTTATTCAATACATTTGCACGAAACCTTACCAGAGGTTTTCAGTTTTTTACATATGAACCGAGATTTTTCGAAAACCATGCTTAACTCGGGATTCTAGAAGCACTTTCCAAGTATTTAGGAGGCAAACTTTCCACCTGTACAAATCTTATGTTTTGAAATATACAGCTTATTGTTGTTCTGTTGCAGTATTTTTGTCACAAATGACAGAGAAAAGGCTGACCGGGATACGTATATAGCTGACTGTCTTCTTAAGAGAATATAATAGATGAAAATAAATTAGCATACCTGTTTCATTTATGAACTCCATATGAATTTCACAAAATATTCGCGATATTTGTTTTTAAATTCCATTTTACGTATCTTTGTACATGCCATCTTGGCCAAATTCTCTTTACACGACCTGATCAACATCAAAGTTACTTGATGTACACATTTCACGTCATCGGTGGTAGATTTTAAAAAGAATGAAAGAATACAGCATAGCAAAATAAGAACATTTCATTTTCGTTAATGTTTACACCTTTCTACCCATTTTCTAGAGTTAAAGTACATCTCTAAATACCAATATTACGAAAACTTGTGTTCTAGAACTGACGTAATCTCGCCTACTATAACGTCATAATGTAGCACTGATTTGGTCAAGGTAGAATAGTTTGTATGCTTCCTTATTCCCCCTGCGTAAACTAGAACGCACGATTCCGTAATGTCGAAGGGTCGTTGGATTTTATATACACACTGGTACTCAATTTGGTAGGATCAATTGCGAAATATCTGCCATATTGTAAATTAATAAAAATACGCCGATAGTTTTAACCCGATTCTTATCACTAGCACCTTCAAAGTTTGGCTTCTCGGCGTATCAATCATCTATCGCCTCGGGATAAACAATCCAATCTAAACAAACATGGCGATTGAGCTTGCAGACAATACCTGATTATGATTACCGTTTATCCAAGTAACTTTCTTTCAATGCATGCATCGTTTTAACATTAATAAATTGCGTAAATACGCCATCATTTTTATCAAAAAAAAAAAATAAATAAATAAATAATAATAATATTGTACCACGTCCGTGTGATTGCAACACCACGGTAAAGTTGACGGATGTTTATACGGGAAAACTATTATGTTTCCGTTTTTGAATAACCAAAATGTCAAATACAAGTGTGGAGAAAAATAAAACAAGAAACTATCACATTTATATATTTCAATGAGAAGTGGAGGCACTAAAATTCATTCGGGCCAATGCATACCCACTTGCGTTTGCGCTAAAATATGTATGCGCCAAATTATCTCGTTTTACAGTAATGACAAACGATCTGGCAAGTCTTTGTCTTAAAAACCGTGTTCAAATTATTATAGTTACATTTGCAAATATTTTCCTTTATATTACACTGCAAAAAGCAATGGGAATCTATAACTGTATAAAAACCGGTTCGGGGTCATGAGGTCATAGATGTGCTGTGGATAAAGGTTCGACGTAATTTCTCAGTGATGTCATAAAGGATCGACGCGCGTTCAGTGGATTATATACATTCACTGCATGTATGCAATCCACTAAAAATAATGTAATCCATTGAAAATAATGTCGTTCACACATTAAATGTCACAATCAGGAAAATATAAATTATGAATAAGTAACAAATGTTAATATAAGTAATGAGTTTACATTCATTATAAAGCCCTTCGGGCTTCATAGAATTTAATTTTGTGTAGTTATATCCCGATAGATGTTTAAAAACGATGCCTTATTTCTTAAACAACTTCTACATATCACCCCTCGTACATCGATTGCGTTCAATCAGAGATATTAAATCTAACAAAAGTTTTTGGTTGAAGGTTCAAAACAATGTTTTTCACTATACTTAGTATTTTTACTTTTACTAAAAATGTATATAATGTGCATCGATGGTGTTCAATTTGAGATATTTAATCCAATAAATGTTATTGGATGAAAGTTTATGGGAAATAAAAGCATCAGGGTTACAAAGTATTTAAGAAATATGACTTAACTGTACAATTAATAATAGCTGACGTATACTTAACTATAGTATATTTTTGTAAAATCATAGCACATTTTCATTGGGGTATATTCACGCGCATTTTGTATCATTCTAATCATTAATTGATTTTTTTTAATTTTTGAACAGCCAATGAGTTTCAATATTCACCAATATAAGTTCAATAACTCCTTTATCATATAGCTAAGACGTTTCCATATTATTTGTAATAATTATTCCATCTAAAAAGGGCAAATTAATGATTGCTTTAATATCGGTATTCAAATTTACGTCTGTCCTGTAAGCGTTCAATATGGCATCATTCCGATGACCCTACTGAGCGATATCATTTGCTTATTTATGTTCGTATGGGTGTAATACGTACTATATCTTTCATAAATAATTTCATTTTATGTGAAAAATAAACACATCTTACCTTGATGCCACTTCATTTCGTTACTTTTGCTCTGAGAATTTGAGCAGACGACCTTTTTTGTTTACAACTAGGCGTTCGATTTTGAACGCTGGTTTTAAGTATTTTCATGGCATACTTTATACGTAATACAAAGTCAGGGTTCAATAAAAGGTCAAAATATTGAACCATGAAATTATCTAGAATATTTCTAATATTGTATTAGAGACTATTTGTAAGCTATTTAATACTGTAAACGTATTAAATTTAGCGGTGGATTCTATTTAGAGCTTTTGGCGGAAACAGAGTTCGCTAATTCAAGTACATAGCTAAATGTCTTGTATATTAACTTTTATATCTGGCAAATTCAAACAGCGCTAAATCAAATCTACGCTAACTCGTTCAAAGTTGAAGTTCCGCCAAATATCGTACACGCCAAATGTAATACATTTACAGTTATAATTCAAATTGAAGCTAATTTTTCGGTATTATACAAACCTCAGGTCTCCAACAAATATAAACGCCCGTATGTGTGAAAAATTCTTGATTTTGACAAAACACAATCAATTCTAATAATCAAAATCCCTCTTATTGTAAACTAGGACAACTTACAAAAAAACTCAACAAGAGTGACCTAATACAGTCAATAGAACGAATCTTACTGTTAGCCGTGGAGAACGTTCCTTCGGATGAAACAGTACTAACTGAGGTCTTTCGTGTTACATGTAGGTGCTGACATAAAAGAAATATCTCTGGTCACTGCCTGAAAAATGTACAGATGTCCACCGTCAAGCGGTGGTGTCTCCATACGAGGGAAAATTTGGGAACGAGGGAAAAAGCTATGCTATAATTATTTGTATTTTACTTATTAAATGCATTTCTTTTGGAAAATCATTAAGGTTCAAACAACATTTGATATGAGTGAGCAAAGGGTTAATGAACCTTAATTCAATGAAAGCGAGGGCCGATATTTATGTAAAACATTTGGAAAAAAAAATGATTTTATAGCAGTTGTTGTACAACCTTTGCATAAAACCCGTATTTAAATAAGACTCCTTATCTTTTGCCTGGCCCCTTTTGCACCTTTTCAGAATGACTTTTTAGGCAACACATGATTTTTCTATTTCAAATCATCAAAAAGTTATTTCATAACTGCTTTAAACTTTTCAATCATTTAGTGAAAACAACAAAATGTGAAAAAGTACTGCAACCATCGTATAACATGAAACTCATCTTATCATATGAACTAATTAAAAAAAAATATTATTTCAAGGCAAGTAAGATGTCGTAGGATAAACATCAGATAGTTACTTTTCGATATCGAATACTTTTCGGCATTCATTTTCAATTAATCTGCACATTTTCACAACCTATTGTGCTAAAGTACTTAGTTAAGATGAATCTTGTCAAATATTCTCAATTTATTCCTATTTTCTTTAAATCTTATGTGTCATCAGATTCAAAAAAAGAGTCCATATGAAACCAGAGAAATAGTGTCTTGCCGTGCTGTAATAAAAAGTCGAGACCGAATCTTATGCTCATTTTAATATTTTAATAAGTACTATATATTTCATTTATAGACATGTTAAGACGAAAGTTAAAATTGATTTAAGTTTTATTAAATGTATCAGTTCTTATCAGAGACGCGTGAATCGATTATGACGTCACAGTAAAGTTCTACAAATAAAAACTCGGCTGATAAATACCAATTTTCTTGATCAATCTTCCTTACCAGGGTTCACAATCATTTCAAATTTAACGGTGGCGCAAAACTAACGCAAAATGCTTATTTTCGCGGTCATTTCGCAAAGAACCTTAATATGTGTCAATAATAATGGAAAAATAATTAAATTGATCTATATTGAATCAAGATACTACAAAACAAAATGGAGGATGCTTGCAAAATGCATTCACATATGTTTACTGTGAAAAGAACCCCCTACCTCCCAAACACATAAATACATATCATAAAGCAAATATTTGTTTACAGAATCTAGAATAAACAGTACCAATAGTATCGCGTTTTCGTTATTTAACTGTATAGTGTTTATTAAAGAACAGAGGAAATTCCTGTAGAAGGATATGGAGATAACGAACATTATTTAATCTCAAGGTCCATAAACCAATACAAAATAGGAGCAGAGCAAATGCGGACCTCCGAAGCATCAGAGGTGGCATCAGGTGCCATGGAGGAGTGCGCATCTCAATTAATATGACAAATTAAACGTCAGTCAACATTTGACTCAACGATAAATTGCATTTGCTAACAAGGTCACTGCATCGACCATAGAACTTACGAAATGACGACTTCAAGGAGTCTGCTGATATTCTTGTTTCGTCAACTTGCTTGTCAATAGTAAACCTCGTTTAAGAAATTGTTTATATGTAGAGCATGCTCTTGCGTATCAAATCAACTGAAATACATATACTCCGTACGCAGGTACTCCATACGCAGCTTGATTATTGTGCAGTGTGAAAAAATGGCTTGCCTCTCTTCATTCACGTACCCAGTGAGGTATAGAAGATAATTGGTTTTGCAAACTAAACAATTCGTCATCATTAAATTACATTAACAGTTTCGCGTTAGACATTAAAAAACGGTACATAATTTTTAGGTTCATTTGATTTATAAATTTAATATATTTATTGAACTGACGACGAAAATATCTTTGTGGCGCAAATATTAAACTGTGGCAGTACTGTGGCGCTATTTTCTTTTTTACTGTGGAAAACAGAATTTAATTGTGGCGAGACGCTATGTTAAACGACCCATAGCGTATCCTGGATACGGTAATTTCCCTTAAATATTGTTAACATAATTCAATATGCCATCTTGTCATTATGACGTATTAGAATGTAAAATTACAGCCACCACTATCCCCTGTACTGAATGAGACAAACTTGTTTGACATGCAGTTATTCTGTTCTTAAGATGCTGAACAAGCTATTATTGACGATTGCAAATAAAATGAAAAATTTGATAAGCTTGATCTAATTAAAATCGATCGCGAGTCATATTTTCTAATAGATAAATCTTATTTTCCTAAATCAGTACTTCATAGCTAGTTTAAGGTCTTGAAAGACATACGATCCGACGATTAAGGATTTTAAATCTTTGCTTGTAACATTTTTAAAGATAATAAAATTTTTGCAAACAGACATATCGATAATGTAGACATTTTGTCAAATAAAAAGTTATTTACAAGACGTAAATTGGAAGAATGAAACGTGTGCATATAACGATCAGTATTCAGTCTCAAAGTCCATAAAACAACACAATACAGGAGCAAACACGGACCTCTAAAACATCAGAGGTGGGATCAGGTACCATGGAGGAGTGAGCATCCCTTGCTGACCGGCAACTGCCGCCGTGTGCTCCTTGTCATGATCTGGAAATATCGGAAAAACCTGTTGTTATTTCCGTGTATAAATAATGGACTAACAATTAGTATGTAAAACTTCAGTCAGCATTTGCGAAACAATACAAAGAGTTAGAAAAAGTAAATATATAAGTACTGATTCATTGTATCGACCATAAAGCACAAAAAATAAATAATGATTTTAAACAAGACAGCTGGAATTTATGAAATTCACAATCTTCAAATTCTGAGAATTGTGGCCCATTTTATTCAGTTGCATTCGTTTCTGGGACTTCATTTTTCGATTGCTTTTTGTAAGATATTCTGAGCAGAAACTAAGAAACAGATGGTTTACAATGGAAACTTAAGACCACATATTGACAAATCATGCAATCCATTTTTAAACATTTATTGCTAATTACAGATAATCTGATTCAAAATGTTAAAAACATCGTGATATTGTATTGCATTCACTTTTAAGATCAATGGGATATATAAGTAGGTATTTGGAGGGACGCTGTTTATCAACTGTTCTTAGCCTGACAGACATGATGCGATATCTCTGCATTTACTTGATTGTGAGTATTAACTTTGATTAACTTTTCTTTCAATTCTTATCTTTTTCTCTACGCATATCCTTTAAATGTATATCAGTTTTTCAATCAGATTTCAAAAAATGCTCTATGTACAAATCATAATTGTCTAAATGCCTATTAAAGATAGAAGCCTTAAAATGCGTTTACTGATTTTCTCTGAATTTCACTGAGTTGCTTCTTTTGTGTTTCACAGTTAACACTTCGCATTTGAATTAGACCCGCACATTTATAAAGCCATAACACTCCTGCTTTGCAAAAGAATGCCTTTTAACACAACTTTTGATATCTTTTTGTCATTAATTTTTTTGTCAATAGTTTGGCTTTTTAGAAATTGTTTAGATGTCAAGGATTGGAGAGACCCGACATATGCATTTGCAAGTAACTGAAATCTAATTTATAAAAATGCATACTGTATTAAAGTATATCAAATCTGTTTTCATTTTCCCGGGAACATTCAAAAGCTTATTTGTTTGCTTTTAAGCGTAAGAGTTGTTTTTATATGATCCGTAACGGAAAGCAGTCACAATTAGAAGGGGTCATCAGATAGTTAGCAAACTAATTGAATAATTTCTTTAAAAAGAAACAATATATGATATCAGTGTTGAACGTTTTTCAAAGAAGTCTTCTCCGATTTTAATTTGCATCTTTAACCATTCAGCCCCTGTGCGGATCACGTGATATTGGCGGTCAGATGAAATGCCTCTTAGCGTTATGTCACAAAAGTTTTTTTTCTGAATCTTATATTTCTTACTATTTTGCAGAAAAAAATTATCTATAGTGGCTTAATCTCAGCAATGGTTTGGATTTATAATGATATCCTTTTGCGGAATGAGCATGTTGACCATCAAGACCAAGTCCCCTGTCTTTTGAGCGTCGTTTATTTTATGTGGATTAAGTATGGGTGCCTTCACCTTATCATATCGTCTATGCTTAAAGTCTAAAGTAAATGTTTTAGTGATTTGATAATTATATCATTATAAAGATATTCATCTAGTTTTCTAACTGTAATTTGGCGATCTTTCATATCAAATTACTTAACAAAGGACACGTCTCTTTCCCAGTTTGTTTTCACTTGGCAACAGAACAGAAATCATTTTTAATCATCTCTCTTCCTTCACTTAAACAATCAATCCAATTGGTGACAAAATTTCTGGAAAGTTTTTTTTTGTCCTCATAAACCGTGTACAAATTAGTATAAACTTCTGCAGAAAACTTTTCAAGATATACGGTAAACTTTACAGCTGTTCTTTTCTCAATTACGACTGAGTCAACCTTATTTGTCACAAGTGGTCACCTTATTACGTCATTTTCACATTGTGACGTCACAAACACGGGGTAAACCGTTCTGTTAATATGCTATTAATACTGTAAAACGAGAAAAGTTGGCGCATACGTATTTTAGCTGAAACGCAAGTGGGAAATTGCCGCAAATAAATTTTAGCGCTTTCACTTGTCAGTAAAATATATAAATGTATTATATTTTGCTTTTTTATCCACACCTGTATGTGACTTTGGTTAGTCAAGCACGGAAACACATAAGTACTCCCGTATATCAGTAAACATTCGTTAACTTTACGTGTTGCTATCACATAGGCGTGGTACAATGTTAAAACTTACTTTATTTCCAATTTCAATTAAAATAAATGAAGTATTTTCTCATTTAAATCATATCAAAACAATGCATGCTTCGACAGAAAAATACTTAGATAAAACGGTAATCATAATCAGGTATTGTCTGCAATCTCAATCGTCATGCTTGATTGCATTGTTCACCTCAAGGCGATAGATAATTGACACGCCGAGATGCCAAAGTATGAAGGCGATAATGATATAGATTGGGTAACAACTACCGGCTCAACAATAGTTTAATTAAATTATAATTTGGTAAAACTTTGTCTTCCGAACAAGTGCAGTGCTAGTGTGTATATAAAATCAAATGATCCTTCGAATTACGTAATCGCACGTTCCGGTTTACATGAACTTTTGTAAAAGCTTTGAAAACACACAAAAACGATATTTAGAAAACCTTTAGCGCACAACAAATTTTAGCGCTCAAGAGCCCTTGCGCCAAAGGCGCTAAAATTGGTAGTGCCAAATATTCTCGTTTTACAATACACCATCTGTATGACTCTTAATGTGCCAAATTTCATTTTGATCTGAATTTTGGTTTTGTAAATATAGAGATAGTTACCTCCCTTCTAGATATTATAGTCGAAAATATTACAGTGTAGAAATACATGTATATTGCAAACTAATACAATATTGTAAAATGCCACTAAACTTTTTTATTACTATACAGAATTTGTAAGTCTTACAATGTAAAATCTTTGTTTTTTCTTAAATATATATTATCTTTAGAAGCATTCTGCGAAATGCTACACTCCCTGAAACCTTCTACTTTCCCACCTGAACGGTGAACGAACGGAGAACGAACGTAGATCGAACGGTAAGTGAACGATGTTCGAAGACTGAACGCAACTTGCTGAACAAAGTGTAAACGGTGAACGGTGAGTCAACGCAGAACGCGAACGGAGCCCGAACGCGAGCGCAAAGTGAACGCTGAACGAACGGTGAACGCAAGATGAACGAATTATTTGGAAAGCCTCTGATGTTTTCCTTGTATTGAAATTAATCTATTATTCTATTATTAATTTCAGGTGCTAAAATATAAATAAACAAAAGATAAATAAATAATAAAAACTTTTTTTTTTGCACATACGAGGGGTGATCAAAAAGCTCGCAAACTTATTGAATAACTTCCATGTAAGAAACAATATTTGGTTTCAGTGTTGATTATATTTTAAATCAGCATTCTCTAATTTTGATGCACATATGCCACCATTCTGCTCATGCACGAATCACGTGATATATGCGGTCACGTGACGTCCTTCGTAGAGCTCTGTCAAAAAAGCTAAAATTATTTTTTTTTTACTTTTTGATCATCCCTCGTACATATGTTTTAAATCGATATTCTAATAAGACGATTTTAATTGCCGTAAAACATGTGTATTTGTCACCGAACACGTGTAGTATCAATTTAAAATTTATCTACTTATATAGTAAATATTCTTTATTGCTTATTCTTTTAACTAATAAAACTATATGGACTGTAGAAGATAAAACTACTACTTAATTACATTGTACCCGGTTGAAACAACCATACATGTATTTCCGTGCCAAGGCAATTTTGGGTAAAATAACTTCAAGTTCATACAGATCACAGGAAGTTCACGTGCGTATGCTGTCAATCAAAATCATTCGACACAGTTGAGGTGTGGAAATCTCGTGTCACCGAACATGCCGAAGACAAACAGTCCTTTAGTATTTCCAATAAGATTAAATATTTTTTCCTATCTTTTCTAGATCTGATTTTCGCATTTCTGCAGAAAAAAATAAAGGGAATATATAATTGGAAATATTAAGTTTGAAATTGAAGTTTAAACATATTTCCCGCCAATTAAAACTACAACTGTCGGCACATGTATATTTCGAAATACTATTGTTTTATAACTGTTTTGATGTTCGTTTTAAGACTGATTTTCTTGTGTTACAATACACATTAAATATTAATTAAATATACAGATAATACTAGCTAAAAATTTGATTTCGGGAGAAAAAGTGCGGAAGAGGGGTGCGATCTTATTCATACATATATTTAGGTACGGCGAAGGAAGGGATTTTCCCTCTTTAATACTAGATTTAACGTAAAGTAGAAAAAATCAAATGTACGACATTTTGGTGTTTACTAAAATTTAAAATCACACGATCAATTTAATTAGCTCTAAAGATATTTAATTAACTGAATATCTGCAGCACTTCTCATAATTCTCAGACCTATATGTAGTTCTAATATGTTTTCGTGCATTTTTTTAAAAACGTGTTAGAAATATTTTTTGTGTGTATTCTTGTTTTCTAAAAGACTTGGATTATTATCCATCCATTAACGATTCGTTGTCTTTTACATTACAACAAAATGTTGCCGTGCTTGAAGCATTTGTACATTGCCCTTATTTAAATTTAATATTTTAGCATCGTTCTACATACTTGTAAGTACTTCATGGATTATTTTCCATGTAATTTTTCTAGATAAAGTGACAGCTTAGTTATAATAATAGAAACATAAATATAGTAGATACTTTTTGCAATGGAATAATTATTCTTCAAACACGATATCTTAGTTATTTAATTAAAAAACATGTAAATCCTTCCATGAAAAAGATAAGTCCTTTCACTTCCGAGTTTGGAATGAAAATGAAGACTGACGATAAGTGAACGGTGAACGCAAGGTGAACGCAAAGTATACGAAACGAAGAGCGAACAGTGAACGTTTTGTGAACGATGAACGCGTGCGCACAGAGAACAGTGAACGCAAAACTTTGAAAACGGTGTACGCACGCTGAACGAACGGTGAAGGCACGATGAACGAACGGTGAACGAACGCAGAACAAACGGTGAATGAACGGTGAGCGAACAGAAAAATGGGGAAGTAGAACGTTTCAGGGACTGTACTTGTAATGGAGCTTAGCCAGGGCCCAATCCCTGGTAGCTGCCAGCTTATTAGTTCATATAATAACTGTTAATGAGTAGGATCTAGGAAATAAAGTTTGAAAAAAGATATATAGAGATAGTTCGCGAACTTTTTGATCACCTCTCGTATAATCATTGAAGTCTATCTGGTGAAAACGACTTTTGTTGTCTAAAAGTAGGTTGGCGGGTTCTTGCTGCTTTCGAATAGAAAGCCCAGATGTTATTTTTTTTACGTGCTTTATAAAGCTAAAAGGATTAATGTATGAAATAAGCATCATTATTGAAAGAAATTAATGTTTGTATTTATATCTTTAGATCTATATATGTATGTTTAAATCTTTAGATCTGTATATGTATGTTTAAATCTTTAGATCTATATGTGTATGTTTAAATCTTTAGATCTGTATATGTATGTTTAAATCTTTAGATCTATATGTGTATGTTTTGACATTTTTATATCTTTAGATATACATGCTACTGTGTCTCTCATTCTCCACGGCAAGGTTTAATAATATTGGTTATGGAGAGAAATCTACAATCGAACGCAGGGGTCCGCCGTGAGCATTTCTTTCCTCTATTGCTCTTTCTCTAATGTATAAACATGAGTGAAATATAGTTTTTCAATTTTTAAATTTGACATTTTATTTCAACAAAATGTGTTGTCCTGTCAGTAAATCTATGAAAACTAATCGAATGAGATAAATTCCACTTCAATTAGCAGATTCAAATGTTATATTTATATATGAAGTATATTATTTTCTATAATAACAGAAAAAAATGTCTTATATTTAGAGATTCATCTTATATTTTGAAACAGAAAAAAAAATCATATGCTAAAGAGGCAAAAAAAGAACAGATTCAAGTTTTAAATTAAAATAACTGTTGTTTATAATAGCCCAACAAGACAGTCATATTTTGTGAGTTCAATATGTATAAAAAATCTTTCTAATGAAACATAAGATGTTTGTTGAAGTTAGCTGTCTCTAGAAGATATTTTGAAATAACATTTGATGCTGATTACTTAATGTTAATTATGCAATGTTCTACTTACATTTAATCCTGTGTTTATATTCATCAAATCCTTTCCTCTCCTTCTGGATGAACAATAGATTGCGTATAGGAAACTATCTCCAGGCGCAAAGATCATGAAGCATTTTAAGCTAAAGTCAAAATATTTATGTAGTACTTAAATGTTTTTTTTCAAGTCGAACAGATCAAAATAAAAATAGGTTTCAATATTGATTTACAAACGAGATGTTATTTGCAAATTATGAGATAATTTCGGCAATAAATAAACATTTCATAGGTAATTGACATTTTTATTTAAGTCTAAGTCTGACAAACTCTGTTACATGATCCTGGGACCAGGCGTCTTCATAACAATGCATTTTAACATGGAAAAAGAATTATCTAAAATGTGCTTGTTTTTCAATTCTAAAGTTATTCATTGGGGATATTTGGCCGACGTGAACTACCAGACGCAGTGAAACGCATGGATTCTTTTGAGTAAGAATATATCATATCATGTTATGTTTTCAGTTAGCCGAATACTATCTAAGCAACAAAATGACATGAGCAACTTTAACTTTTTATTTCATTGCATTTTAATCTTCATCACTTATTGTCAATCAGAATACACTTTATAACTTATATGAATTTACAGGAAATTGAAAGAGTATCGGCACACCTTTAAGATTAATAGAGACAATAGGGGATGGTCACTCGTCAACTAATTTTGAAGTGTGGATAGAATCATGGAACAGACACCAAAGCCCTCGGAAACCAAGCTTTGATGTATTTGTATGTGTGTTACTATAAAGTTTAATTTCTCTAACTAAACAATTTGAGTTTTTCTTTCAACTAATATGTTATGACTCAAACTTTTAAACATGCATGACATTTATTAAAATTGTATTACTTTACTCTAACAGAAACATACCATAGGAAACTATTATGATGAAATGCGGTATTCACTTGGTTATAAACAATGTTTCTCAGTATTATCATGATAGTATTTTTATATTTACTAAACAATGTATATAATATACCAGAGGTGATCAAAAATTTCGCGAACTAATTGAATAATTTACAAAAAAGAAATGAGATGGGGTTTCCGTGTTGAAAATCTTTAAAAGTAGTTCTCCCCAATTTTAATGTGAATTTACAACCATTCTGCCCTTGTGCAGATCACTTGATATAGGCAGTCACGTGACATGCTCCGTAGCGTTCTGTCAGAGAAACTTGATTATTTTTATACTCATATATCTTACTATGTAAGTCAGAAATGACCTAACAGGCAATAGTATGGGTGGATATCGGTATCCTTTTTGCGGGATGAGCATGGTGACCATTACAACCCAAGTCCTCTGTCTTTTGAGCGTCGTTTATTATATGTGAATAAAGTATTTGTGCCTTCATTTTATCATATTTGATATGTTTAAAGTCTAAAGTTATCAATATTTTATGGATTTAATAATTTTATTATTGCTAAGATATTCATTTATTTAACTATTCTGCCTCTGTGCGGATCACGTGATATAGGCGGTCAAGTGACATGCCTCTAAGTGTTCTGTCACAAAAGCTTATTTTTTTTCTGAATCTGATATTTCTTACTAATTCTTTTACAACAAAAAATAGTCTATTTGTCAGTAAGGGCATAACTTCAGCAATAGTATGGATTGATAATGATATCCGTTTGCGGAATGAACATGATGACCATCAAGACCAAGTCCCCTGTCTTTTGAGCGTCGTTTATTTTATGTGGATTAAGTATGGGTGCCTTCACCTTATCATATCGTATATGTTTAAAGTCTAAAGTAAATGATGTTTTAGTGATTTGATAATTATATCATCATAAAGATATTCATCTATTTTTCTAACTGTAAGTTGGCGATCTTTCATATCAAATTGCTTAACAAAGGACATGTCTCTTTCCCAGTTTGCTTTCACTGGGCAACAGAACAGAAAAATCATTTTTAATCATCTCTCTTCCTTCACTTAAACAATGAATCCAATTAGTGACAAAATTTTTGGCAAGTCTTTTATCTTCATAAACCGTGTACAAATTATTATAAACTTCTGCTATGGAATTCTCAAGAAATACGTTAAACTTTACAGCTGTGTTTTTCTCAAATACGACTGAGTCAACCTTATTTGTTACAAGTCATCTACCTTATTACGTCATTTTCACATTGTGACGTCACAAACACGGGGTAAAACCGTTCCGTTAATATGCTATTAATGAATCATCTGTATGGCTCTTTGTGTGCCAAATTTCATTCTGATCTGAATTTTGGTTTTGTAAATAGAGAGAAAGTTTGCGAACGTTTTGATCACCTCTCGCATAATCATTGAAGTATATCTGGTGAGAGCCATTTTTGTTGTCTTAAAGTAGGTTGATTTGGTTCTTGCTGCTTTCGATTATGAAGCCCGGATTTTACAGTGTTTCGTAAAGCTAAGATGACTAACGTATGTTTTAACACCTTTGCTAAAGGCCTGATAATATTATTCAACAATATTTTCTCATACGGCGTGCATGTGTGTGCCTCATTGCCTAACGGTCTCAATTTCAAATCCATATCATTCAGTATGATGTGTTATTTAATATAGGTAAAAGTTATTTTTTTTTAAAAGACGTAAGCAACACAAAACAACAGGAATAATAACTTTATTTCGTAATAATTTAATAAGTTCTATCACGTCATTTGATTGGGTGAAAAATTAGTCAATTTTATATAAAATTACTTGCCTACGTCACACTGAATTACGTCAAAAATGTATTGTTCCACTGAACACTACTTATTAAAATGCTAAATGTGAAGCCTTTTTCCAGGGGAGATATTGTCTCATTATTTACACTGAAATTAAATTTTAAGGAATAAAGCTCATTTCAAGCTATGTTATACGATAAAACATAACTTGAGGTAATTTACGCTTTTTTTCCCTCGCAGTTTTATAAGCGTAAACTGCACCAAGTTATATTACATCATTTACCAAACGTTGTAATAAGCATCGTTATTGAAAGAAATAAGTATTTGTATGACTATATCTTTAGATCTATATATGTATGTTCATATCTTTATATCTATACGTGTATGTTTATATCTTTAATCTATATGTGTTTGTTTTTATCTTTAAATCTATATGTGTATGTTTATATCTTATATCTTTAGATCTGTATTTGTATGTTTATATCTTTGATCTATATGACTGTGTATGTTTATATCTTTAGATCTATATGTGTATGTTTATATCTTTAGATCTGCATATGTGTATGTTTATATCTTTAGATCTGCATATGTGTGTTTTTATCTTTAGATCTATACGTGTGTTTATATCTTTAGATCTATATGTGTATGTTTATATCTTTAGATCGATATGTGTATGTTTATTTCTTTAGATCTATATGTGTATGTTTATATCTTTAGACCTGCATATGTGTATGTTTATATCTTTAGATCTAGATGTGTATATTTATATCTTTGAATCTATATGTGTATGTTTATATATGTTCTTATGAAAACTGTTATATTGTATTCTTCAACCTGGCCTCGATCTAAAATATGTCTTTGGGTGTGTATGATTGTCGTTTTTAGAATTTAGCGAATTGAATGTTGCGTGTCATCATATTTTCTTTATACATTTTTAAAGATAACATCGCTCTAATATCCTAAATATATATTCAAATTTAAGGAGGGAGCGGGGGTAAAGAGAGAGAGAGAGATGTAAACATTGACACCGATCGATAACCTCGCCTTCTACAAATAATGATTATGTGTCCTAAAGCCAGTTCGGGTGCATGCCAAATTCCGGGAGGGGACACTTATGTTTTGTTGCTTAAATTGTGATTCATGGCAACTGGGAATTGTTTGTTGTACAAATGTTCCAACTAATATAACCAAGTATACACGTAGCTCTTTCCATTGCATTTCATATATCTTGGATTCACCTCATTACAGCCTGGAAGAGGAGGAGTCAGAATAAGAGCCAAGATAGGTCATGAAGTCTAGCTATTCTTTAGGTATACCTCCTGTATATCAAAATTGATTATATTTTACTTGTGGAAAAAAACGCAATGATTCCATGTTTGCAGGCCTTACAGGTGTTACTTTTTATTTCAATGTTATGTTTTAACGTTAAAGTTAAATATCACATATTCTAAAGATAAATCTCTTTTCTTTACTGCATATAATCATTAAAAAGGAACTTAACGAAAAGAGTTTTGTTTTCCAATGTTGAGTGCTAAAAAACATAATGATTTATATCTGCACTGTTATTCCGATTTGTATTTTTTTTCAAACACCATAACACAGATCGGGGTTTAAAGGTTAGACATATTTTTAAAATAAAATTCGCAAGACGAAAAAGGGTTTAAAAAAGAAAATATAGATAGGAATCAGTTAAGTATTTTTTTAAGGATGTGTTTTCATACCTGCAACGGTTTGTGGAAACATTGTTTTAACCCGCGCTAGCCCGTTAATCAATATGTTTGCAAAAACCTTTGTTATTATGAGAGTACATTTTTCAAAAAAAGAAGAATGAATAAATGCTTTAGTTATGACACACAATTTCATATGTGTGTTAAGACTGGTCATTCTCTATTGTGTGGTGTATGGACTATGATATATATTTCGAAAAAAATTAGATTGTAGTTTAATACCTCCAGTCCAATCTTGAAACAGAAAATAATTTTTTGGGGGGAGCTGATGTTAAGAAAATGTGTTTCTGAAACACGAGTGCCCCAGTATGGCAGCTTGTGACAACGTTTTTATTTTCAAGTAAAACATCAACGTCAAGATATCATTATTGTAAGAATATGATATTGTCGAAAATATAACATAAAAGCAGCAAAAATGCAAGAAAAATAGCCAAAGTTACAGATTTTCAAATGTAGGTCAAATTGGTGAATCTCTAGGGGCTAAAATCAAAGGTGCACAAAGGAAATTCACAAAAATACATACGTGAAATATAAAAGTCATAGAGTTAACCATCCAATAGATATGGCCAAATTCTTTTCAAAAGAAGGTCAAAGTTTAGGATAAAAGTAAAAGATAAAACATGTTGGTAGTTAAGGAAAGTTTTTACCACAAGAAAAAAGCGATTATATAGTAAATTTCTAACACTAACCATTCAGGACTTACGGCTGAGGTAAAAGTTTTTATTAAAAGTAGGTAAAATCATGAATTTAAATTTCATTTTTTAATGATGTATTCCATGTTTAAGAAGTATTTTTGACATTTTGACTTTGATATCGGAGTTTGATTCACTTTTGTTTTTTTTTTAAATTACTAAATTTTAGTCGTAGCCATAGCCATGCATCTGTTAAGTGATTTCATACTTCTAATGCTCTTGTTTTCTTTTAATACCTCTTTTTGGTTATTTACAATTTTGATCTGTTGACCTTTAACTCTATACAAACAAACGTTACGGTCAAGTTGTAGATTGGGTAAAATGTTTCAAATGTCGGTCAAAATTTAAGATGTAGGTCAAATGTAGAAAAAATTTTAAACCCAACGAAAGGTCTATTCGCATAGAATATATCTTTGAAATATGAAAGCAAAAACTGAATCCAGTCAAAAGCCAAGGTATTAATTTTTCATTGACCAACAGACAAACAAAAAAACTGACAAAATGATTGGACGAATTGTCAGAGCAAAACAATATATGCCCCTGATTCCACAATGTGTATGAAGTGCATAACAGTTAATAAAAGCACTCTGTCCTCAAGATTATTGTCTATATATCTGGGATATCTACTGTTCTATATCAACAGTGTTAATAGTTAATAGTTAATAGACAGTGTTCTGTAATATTTCATCTGTCATATATTGTAATGAAGCCACCTGATAGGTTGTTAGCCTTTTACTTGTCAATTTCTTTACTTGAATCGTGTAAATTGCACATTCGTCATTGCTCCAACAATCATCTGATCATAATTCTTGCAATTCTATAAAGAAGCTTGTATGTAGCTCGGTAACTGTTTTGATTCTCCTCTCGTCTGTAGAAACTCTCGAAGATCTGTATAAAATGGCTTGACTAAAGGGCCTTTCACAATTGGCGCACGAGCAGAAGCGACAAAATATTCATGCGACCGAAAAACTTGAAGTTGGATCGTAGACTGTTGCTGAAATAATCGCATATGAAAAAGTATTCGTACGAAATTCGTACGATCTAAAGCGACCGTTGTGTATTAAATCTTACGATATATCGTGCATCTATATGTGACTGCTGTACAATGAAAGCGAGTGTTGTAAGATAATGCGAAAGGTTCGCGCGAGTGATCAGGTGATCGAACGATTGAACGTGCAAGAATGCGATTGGACGTAAGGCGCTCGTGCAATCATGCGTTTCATGGTACGAATGATCGTGCGAGTGAGAAGGGGAATATATATCCACTCCCCGTTCCGACCCTCGTCAGTCGAATGCAAGAGACGCCACTCAAAATGATGACAAAAGCTACAGGTAAAGCCAATGTAAACTGTAAAAAGAAGGTCCAGGAGGAGGAGGAGGCCCAGGACCTGCCGCAGCATCCGAGCCCTGTTGTATTTTTAGTGAAGCACCATCGGTCTGAAACAGAGATGCTTATACAGGGTTTATATATAGTGGCAAACCATGGGAAATTGAAGCTGATAAATCGTGCATAGTAAAATGTTGCAAGATTACATGAGACACGTTGAGCAACAGTCTCATGGTCGCACAACATACGCATATACAGCTGCGATTCATCTTACGAACTTTAAAAATCGTGCATCACTCTTGTGAGTTTAAAAACGTTGTAAGACGGTCGTACTAATATTCGTGCGTTGAATTGCGATAACTATGGGTCACATTTGGTCGCGTCTGAATAGTGTGCATGTCGACTTTTTTGAGGAGACTTGATGCAACCACTAAAACGCATGCAACGAATGCGAAAAATCGTGCAACATATGCAAAAGCTCTGCGAGAGCTCGTGCGAAGCTGAAATTTTCCGATCGCAAAGTGTTGTAAAATGCTCGTGCGCCAATTGTGAAAGGGCCTTTTGGTAAGGTCTTAGAGTGGGACTTCTTATAATCTCCTTGCTATACAAATCACGCAACTGGTTAAACAATGATACTTGTAAAGAACCGATGACTTTAGGCCGAAACATGTTGTTTTGAGTAATAAAAAAAAAAGTTTGGACATTCTTCTTTTAGGACCCACTGTAAACCCATTTATTTAAATCAATCCCAGAAATATGATAATAATTAACTTAGTACCTGGGCATGATGATAGCATCAAACCTAGCTCAGCAGGTCAGACGCAGCTGGTTACCTCCATTGAAGGAGATATCAGCAGGATTAAAAAAAGATGAAGATGATAAAGAAAGTATCAAGACATTTGAAAGGACAGAAAATTAAATGTTGAACAAAAATATATTGAAACAGAACACTGTATTTGATAAAACAGAGGAAATAAATCAAAAGCAAAAGATGCCGGAAACCTATGGAAAGCTAATGGGTTCATAATTCCAACTCTTTCTTTCTTATAATGCACACATGTGCACCTGAATTTGTAAATTGTAAATCTTAATTTCATAATTCTTCAATTGTTCTTTCACAATTTGTCAATTGTAAACTATCCAACATAACTTGAAGAGTGTAAAATATAAAATTAATGCAAGTTATGTTAATGATCACATGTAATTCGTAGACTTGCGATTTGTCCACTTATGAAAAGTACTTTCGTGAAATATGCCACCATACACATATGTGATTGGACCCGTTGGTTTTCCATAGAAAACAAGAAAAAAATAAAATAATTAGAGCATTAAAAATCAGAAACAAGAAGATATGTAAAACAAACACATCAGAAACATAAAAATTTTGAACAAATAATAAAAATCAGAAAACAAAGATAAAAATTCAAACAAATTTGGAAAAGGAGATTAAAAAAACAAAAATAGGTGTATAGGAAACGAGGTATTAACAATGGCAAAAATGATGAAGGACAAAAAGGAAGCAGGAAGAAAAAGCCGATTGACGCTGTGTTTAAAACTAAAAGTAAGAAAACTACAAGTGTGAGTGAAAGATCCCATCACAAGTCAGTCAGAATGAAGGTAGTTCAAGGATCATATCACCAAAGAGACATCTTACAGTTACAACTGTTGATCTCATTTGTTTCGAGGAGTATGAAATAACAATAACATATTTTACTTCAAACTCCCTGACATTAAACAATTTGAACTGGATATATTTCAAATGTTAGCATTTTTTTCATAATTTTATATCTTCACTAATCACAATATTTGTTCGGAATGACAAGATCTTTAAAATGATATCTAGATGAAAATAGAATACGCTGACTCATCAAATTAAGGGCTTAGAAGGGCCAAAAGTCTTCAATTGATAACTCTTTAGCAGTCAGTATTTTGTGATACATTACTGAAGTAAAAAAATGTTAATCTCAACAATCTTCAATTATATATTATGATTTGTATGTCATATATTTCATAAATGGGGGTCACTAGGGGCCAGAATAATAAATCTTTGACACTTTATTTCTCGAAAGTTGAAAATATTTTGATAAGTAATATTTAATGAAAGATGTTTAAAGAAATATTCTTAACAACTTGCCACCTTTTATTTATTGCTAAACGTCCCCATTAAAGAGTTGAAGGTTTTGTCCCTAAATATTTCTTTTGCAAAAATCTCGAAAACGAAAGTAGAGTCTCTGAATAGTTGTTGAACAAAAATGTCTTAAATTTTGTGAACTTTGGGCTAAAATCGAGAAAAAAGGGGATGGGCATTCAAATTATGGGCTGAGAGGGGCTAAAGATTTGGTAATAGATTATTGAAGCAAAAATGTTTATCTTAACAATCTACAACTATATATTATGATTTGTTTGCCATATGTTATATAAATGGGGGTCACAAGGGGTCAGAATGCTCAATTTTTGACACTTTATATCTCGAAAGTGGGAAATAATTTGATAAATAATATTTCGCAAAAGATGATCTGAACAATATGCAATCTTTCACTTTTCGCTAAACGTCCCCGTTAAGTTGAAAGTTTGGTCCCTTATTATTTCTTTTGCAAATATCTAGAGAACGAAATTGAATCTCTGAATAGTTGTTGAACAAAAAGTGTTTATAATCCTACGAGCTTTAAGGCAAAATCTAGAAAAAGAAATGGACAATCAAATTAGGAGCAGAGAGGGCCCAAAAGTCTTAACTTTAAGTCGATAACTTTTTAACAGTCAATATTTTGTTATGCATTACAAGATTGACTGATTGATTGTTTACGGTTTAACGTCCCTCTCCAGAATATTTCACTGATATGGAGACGTCACCATTGCCGGTGAAGGCTGCAAATTTAGGCCTATGCTCGGCGCTTACGGCCTTTGAGCAGGGAGGGATCTTTATCGTGCCACACCTGCTGTGACACGGGGCCTCGGTTTATACGGTCTCATCCGAAGGACCGCCCCATTTAGTCGCCTTTTACGACAAGCAAGGGGGTACTGAGGACCTATTCTAACCCGGGTCCCCACGGGGATTGTATTACAAGAGCAAAAATGTTTATCTCAACAATCTACAACTACATTTCATTATTCTTATGTGATATGTTCCATAATTTAGGGGTCACAAGGGAACAGATCGTTAAATCTCTGACGCTTTATTTTTCAAAAGTCGGAGATATTTTGATTAGTAATATTGAACAAAACATGTTCAAAATAATGTTTTGAACAATATGCAACCATTTTTTTATTTTGCTTAACCTTCCCATTAAGAAGCTAAAGGGTTTGCCCTGAAATATTTCTTTTGTGAATATTTCAAAAACGAAAAGAATGAATAATTGTTGAACAAATAAAGGTGTCTCAAATGCTGAGAACGTAAAAGCAAAATAAAGAAAAATGGACTGGGCACTCTAATTAGGGACCGAGAGGGGCTAAAATCCTTTAATCGATAACTTTTAACAGTCAATATTCTGTTATACATTACTGAAGCACAAATGTAAACTTTAACAATCTATAATTATATATAAAGATTTTTATGCCATATGTTACAGAAATAAAATATTGCTATTTTAGTCTTCTCGGAGAAATGCGTTTTTGATCCTTCAAACCAAACTGATTTCCTAGATATCTGAACAGCCTCGAGCTCAGACAAACAATTTTGTTCTTGGGCCCGATAAAACGCATTTTGCTCTAGAATCCACAAATTCATGTTGTTGTAATTATTGTATAGTAAACATATTTCTTGGAGAACATCCTTTTGAAAACAGCTCATTCATAAATTATTTTTCCTTTAAAAATATCATGCAATTTTAAAAAAAATATAAAGTTTAAGGATACACGCTACTGATTTTTTCTAAAGGTGGAGCACATTTCTTTCCCGGTCGATAAAAATCTTGAATGGTCGGAAATAAGAATGTACCAGGAAGCAGTCACTGAAATAGTTTTGCCAGAAAGGAAAATGGACGTTCTGTATTTGTTATGTTCCTCTGTGTCGTCTATCAGACTGTAACCATGATGATCCATACATGTGTGGGAATGGAAAATAATTTGTCTAGGTCTTAATTTTGTTTTTGGTAGTAATCGGAAGAATCTATAACTTATGATATTATTTTACAGTCGTGGACTTTGCTGCTCGAATTATTTCCTCGAAAACAACATATGTACAGGTAACATTTACTAATGAAATAAGAAGTGTTGTAAGAAAAACTTTTTTTTCTTAATTGCTTACTGTGTTCCTGTTGACCATTGCCTTATAATTCCAATATTAATTTTGTTTACTGATTCCCTGTGTTTTGATTGGACGAGAACAAATTCAAGAAAAAGTTTACACATCGATGAATTTTTCAATCAGAACTACTTTCTTGACTGTTGTAAAAACAATGAAAACAGATACTTCTAGGCTAGTCCGTTTTAGCTAAATTATGATTACAAAAAATAAAATAAAAGATGAATGAATTAATTATTAATGAATGAGAAGGAGATAAACAGGACTGACAGACGGGAATATTATGTTTATGTCACTGTCGGATTACGAGTGTGAATTTTAAAAAATCGCTGATCATGCTGTCATTTTCTCGACGTTCCATATCAGCTCAGTTGGTATCGTTGTGATAGGGAAAAGAAACGTACCTCAGACTCTTGCCTTTTCAGCATTAAATTCATATAGGCCTATTTACATCCTACAGACCCCATATTCTCCCTAAATCTTTGAACGAACCAGAGCAAATCGACTTTTCGAGGACGTCGTCGGTCTGCAACTTTTGTTATGACGTTGTCGATAATGTCAACATGGCCATGGTCAAGGACGAATTATTTTGGAGAATACGCGTATTTACGATATTTGTTGACTTAAACAACGTTTTTATAAGTTTATTTATTGATTGTTTTGACAATTAAAGTTGTATTTTATCGATATTCATCTTGTATACGTTTCTTTGCGGCATTAAGTATTCCTACGCCGTACAAAATAACGGATTGTATGGCGGCCTCAAAGAGAAATAATTTTAATAATTTTAAAAAATTCGTAATTGGAATTATAAGAATTGAACGTTCTTTTTTCAGAATTTATCGATGTGTAAACTCTGCGTTTTTACTCACAAACTTTACATAAAAGTGCTTCGCACTTTTATTCAGTTTGTGAGTAAAAAGGCAGAGTTTACACATCGATAAATTCTGAAAAAAGAACGTTTAATCCTATAATGTACATGTACATCACAAAATACATATCTAAATAATTTTCAAAAACATCTTCAAACAATTGTCGATTTCTTAGGTTTTATCATAGGGTAGAAATATTCTCCCTTTCGCGCTATCATTATTATTATTTTCTATACAGGGTACGTCATGTAACTTCTACAATTCTGTAAAGTTTAAAATATATATCTTTATAATTGATGAACATTTGTTAACATTGAAAATCAATAAGTACATCTTTATACAGCAATTGGACAAATACCAATCGATAAGCAATGTCAATGCAATAATTTAAAACTGACTGATATGCATTAAATATGTAATATATGCAATAAATATTATATATTTTATAACTATTTATAGAATGTCCTCCTGGAACTTTTGGTTGGAACTGTACTTTGGTATGTCCTGACGGCCGTTATGGAAGTACTGTAAAAGCACAAATATTCGTGGGGGATTAAATTTCGTTTATTTCGTTGTTAACAATTATCAAAGAAATTAAATCCCACACGAAATTTTATATGACTTTATATTGAATAGGCTTACTCTCAAAACAGCGAAATTAAATGCCCACGAAACTATTTTTGATGACAAATCAACGAAATTTGATCCCCACGAAAATTTGTGCTTCTACAGTAATTGTAGGAAGGTATGTCCAACGGAATGTGCAAACAACTGCAGTAAATCAAAAGGGAAATGTCAAGGTATTTGAAATAAAATACGGTTTGTTAAACCCTTGTAAATATCCTCCTATATATTTATTACTAATAAAAAGTCCAACGAAAGAAATGTTTATTACATCGGTCTAACAATTTAACTGTTGACCGGTCTTACATAAGAATTGTTAAACCGCAACGTCACTGTTAAGACACAAGTAATTAATCATCGTTCGATGTCGGCGACGCGCAAATAGCTGAAGTTAAGAGCTACAAGAGTTGTTGCTAACAACAAGGTAAGGAATAAGTATGTTTTATGAAAAATATTTTTTGTGATACAATACATGTGTATATTTAAAATTAATTTTGTTCTTTCTCACTTTGATGTTTTATTAAATGATTAAGTCATAATTTTCCATATACAGTAATTGATAATATAGAGTTTATTGATTAAATTGATCAATCTTTAGTGAGCAGTGAAGGGTATAACAAAAAAGTTATAGACTGGGATTTGGGCAACATATGATTTGTTGGACCTGAAGGAGAAAATGTTGCCTTTGGCCTGCGGCCTCGGGCAACATTTTCACTTTCAGGTCCAACACAGGCCAAGGGCAACATTTTCACCTTCAGGTCCAACAAATCATATGTTGCCCTCATACCCAGTCAATAACTGTATAATATGACACACAGATTGACAGAAAATATTGACTGTAGTATTTGAAAACATATTATATAAAATACACTATATGATGGTTTAAAAGTTTCAGATATTATACTTATGCAGTATACATTTTAATTAATGCAGAGAGCAAAGTAAGGGAAGTTGACGATAGTAAAAGTTAGTCAACTCACACTCACGCTGACACCAGATCTATACATTTTTTTGCAATTATTGGTCGGAAGATTAAAGTATCTTTAAATTTGTAGTTTAAAACACTTTTTAATGAGCAGTTTACAGAAATAGAATTTGTTTACACGTACTATGTTTTGACTCCCATTGTCAATATAATTTTAGACCCGGTTATATCTAGCATGTTAAGGAAAACTGTTTTAAATCATGAATTAATTGATATTTTAAAATTTCATGCTTGAGTATTGTGCATTATGAAGAAATGGTTTGTCTCTCTTCATTCATGTACCCAGTGAGGTATACAAGATAATTGGTTGTGCAAACTAAATAATGGGTCATCATTAGATAACATTGACAATTAAGCGTTGGACATTAAGAATGGTACATAATTTTAAGGTTTATTTGATTTATAAATTTAATATCTTTATCGAACTGACGACGAAAATATCTTTGTGGCGCTAATTTTTAAACTGGGGCAGAACTGTGGCGCTATTTTTTTCTCTTTTTTACAGTGGAGAAACAGAACTTAACTGTGTGGAAAACCCTGCATACAAAATTTCCCTTAAATATCGTTAACATAATTCAATATGTCATCTTGTCATTATGGCGTGTCTGAATGTAGAATTACAGCCACCTTGACCCTCTGTACAGAATGAGACAAGCTTGTTTGACATGCAGTTATTCTGTTCTTAAGACGCTGAACAAGCCATTATTGAAGATTGCAAACAAAATGAAAAATATGATAAGCGTGATCTAATTAAAATCGACCGCGAGTCATTTTCTGATAGATAAATCTTATTTTCCAAAATCAGTACTTCATAGCTAGTTTAAGGTCTTGAAAGACATACGATCCGACGATTAAGGATTACACTTTTTGCACATTCACATATAATGTCACTAAAGAGTTTGACAAACGTGTCTTTTGAAATTTTCAGATATTATACTTATGCAGTATACATTTTAATTAATGCAGAGACCATAAGTAAGGGAAGTTGACGATAGTAAAAGTTAGTCAACTCACACTCACGCTGACACCAGATCTATACAATGTTTTGCAATTATTGGTCGGAAGATTAAAGTATCTTTAAATTTGTATTTTAAAACACTTTTTAATGAGCAGTTTACAGAAATAGAATTTGTTTACACGTACTATGTTTTGACTCCCATTGTCAATATAATTTTAGACCCGGTTATATCTAGCATGTTAAGGAAAACTGTATTAAATCATAAATTAATTGATATTTCAAAATTTCATGCTTGATTATTGTGCATTGTGAAGAAATGGTTTGTCTCTCTTCATTCATGTACCCAGTGAGGTATACAAGATAATTGGTTGTGCAAACTAAATAATGGGTCATCATTAGATAACATTGACAATTAAGCGTTGGACATTAAGAACGGTACATAATTTTAAGGTTTATTTGATTTATAAATTTAATATCTTTATCGAACTGACGACGAAAATATCTTTGTGGTGCTAATTTTTAAACTGGGGCAAAACTGTGGCGCTATTTTTTCTCTTTTTTACAGTTGCGAAACAGAACTTAACTGTGGAAAACCCTGCATACAAAATTTCCCTGATAAGCGTGATCTAATTAAAATCGACCGCGAGTCATTTTCTGATAGATAAATCTTATTTTCCAAAATCAGTACTTCATAGCTAGTTGAAGGTCTTGAAAGACATACGATCCGACGATTAAGGATTACACTTTTTGCACATCCACATATAATGTCACTAAAGAGTTTGATTAACGTGTCTTTAATACCATCAAAAATTAATCTTTCTCCCGAATCCTTTTATAGGCTGATGTATGTAAGGGAGCCCTTTACCTAGCTGTATTGTACTTATTAGGCTGATGTATGTAAGGGAGCCCTTTACCTAGCTGTAATGTACTTATAAGGCTGATGTATGTAAGGGAGCCCTTTACCTAACTGTATTGTACATATTAGGCTGATGTATGTAAGGGAGCCTTTTACCTAGCTGTATTGTACTTATAAGTCTGATGTATGTAAGAGAGCCCTTTACCTACAGTGTAGCTGTATTGTACTTATAAGACTGATGTATGTAAGGGAGCCCTTTACCTAGCTGTAATGTACTTATAAGGCTGATGTATGTAAGGGAGCCCTTTACCTAGCTGTATTGTACTTATAAGGCTGATGTATGTAAGGGAGCCCTTTACCTAGCTGTATTGTACTTATAAGGCTGATGTATGTAAGGGAGCCCTTTACCTAGCTGTATTGTACTTATAAGGCTGATGTATGTAAGGGAGCCCTTTACCTAGCTGTATTGTACTTATAAGGCTGATGAATGTAAGGGAACCTTTTACCTAGCTGTATTGTACTTATAAGGCTGATGTATGTAAGGGAGCCCTTTACCTAGCTGTATTGTACTTGTAAGGCTGATGTATGTAAGGGAGCCCTTTACCTAGCTGTATTGTACTTATAAGTCTGATGTATGTAAGAGAGCCCTTTACCTACAGTGTAGCTGTATTGTACTTATAAGACTGATGTATGTAAGGGAGCCCTTTACCTAGCTGTAATGTACTTATAAGGCTGATGTATGTAAGGGAGCCCTTTACCTAACTGTATTGTACTTATAAGGCTGATGTATGTAAGGGAGCCCTTTACCTAGCTGTATTGTACTTATAAGGCTGATGTATGTAAGAGAGCCCTTTACCTAGCTGTATTGTACTTATAAGGCTGATGTATGTAAGGGAGCCCTTTACCTAGCTGTATTGTACTTATAAGGCTGATGAATGTAAGGGAACCTTTTACCTAGCTGTATTGTACTTATAAGGCTGATGTATGTAAGGGAGCCCTTTACCTAGCTGTATTGTACTTGTAAGGCTGATGTATGTAAGGGAGCCCTTTACCTAGCTGTATTGTACTTATAAGGCTGATGTATGTAAGGGAGCCCTTTACCTAGCTGTATTGTACTTATAAGGCTGATGTATGTAAGGGAACCCTTTACCTAGCTGTATTGTACTTATTAGCCGAAAACATCTCGACTGATGGTTTATACTATTTTAAATCTCTGCTTATAACATTTAAACGTAAATTGGAAGAATGAATCACGTAGAGATAGCAAACAGTATTCAATCTCCAAGTCCATGAAACAATACAACACAAGAGCAAGGCAAATACGTACCTCTAAAACATCATAGGTGGGATCAGGTGCCATGGAGGAGTGAGCATTCCCTGCCGACCGATCACTGCCGCCGTGTGCTCCTTGTCAAGATTTAGAACTATAGGGAAAACCCGTTATTATTTCAGTGTATAAATAATGGACTAACAATAAGTATGTAAAACCTAAGTCGGCATTTGACACAATGATTAATTGTATTTTCTGACATGGTCATTGTATCGACCATAAAGCATAAAAAATGATTTTAAGCGAGACAGCTGGAATTTATGAAATTCACAATCTTCAAATTCTGAGAATTTGGGTCGATTTTATTTAGTTGCATTCGTTTCAGGGACTTCATTTTTCGATTGCTTGTTGTAAGATATTTTGAGCAGAAAGCAAAAAACAGATGGTTTACAATGGAAACTTAAGGCAACTTATTGACAAAACGTGCAATTTCTTTTTAAACATTCAATGCTAATTACAGAAAATCAGATTCAAAATGTTTTAAACATCCTGATATTGTACAGCATTTATTTTAAGAGCAATAGGAAATATGAGTAGGCATTGGGGGGATGCTGTTCATCAACTGTTCTGAGTCTGAAAGACATAATGCGATATCTCTGCATTTACTTGATTATGAGTACTCGTATTGACTTTGATTACCTTTTCTTTCAATTCTTATCTATTTCTCTACGCATATCCTTTGAATGTATAGCAGTTTTCTAATCAGATAAAAAAAGTTCTATCCACTAGTTATAATTGTCTTAGTGCTTATTAAAGATAAAGGCCTTAAAATGCGTTAACTGATTTTCTTAAGAATTCCTACTTTTGTGTTTCACAGTTAACACTTCGCGTTTGAATTAGATCCGCACATTTATGAAGCCTTAACACTGCTGCTTTGCAAAATTATGCCTTTAAACCCAACAGTTGATATCTTTTTTCATCAACTTGTTTGTCAGTAGTTTGGCTTTTTAGAAATTGTTTAGATGTTAAGGATTGGAGAAACCCGACATATGCAGTTGCAAGTAACAGAAATACAATTTATCAAAATCAATACTGTATTAAAGAATATCAAATCTGTTTTCATTTTCTCTGGATTATTTAAACGTTCATTTGTTTGCTTTTGAGCGTATGAATTGTTCTGATGTGAATCGTAACGGAAAGCAGTCACAATTACGAGGGGTGATCAAAAAGTTAGCGAACTAATTAAATAATTTCTAGAAAAAGAAATGAGATATGATATCAGTGTTGAAAGTTTATCAAAGAAGTCCTCCCCGATTTTAATGCGCATCTTTAACCATTCTGCTCCTGCGCGGATCACGTGATATAGGCGGTCAGGGATATGCCTCTTAGCATTCTGTCACAAAAGCTTATTTTTTTCTGAATCTTATATTTCTTTTTTTTTCAACAAAAAAAAGTCTATTTGTCAGGAATGGCCTAATCTCAGCAATGGTATGGATTGATAATGAAATCTTTTTGCGGAATGAGCATTGTGTCTATCAAAACCCAAGTCCCCTGTCTTTTGAGCGTTGTTTATTTCATGTGGATAAAGTATGCGTGCCTTCATCTTAACATATCGTATATGTTTAAAGTCTAAAGTAAATTATGTTTCAGTGATTTGATAATTATATCATCGTAAAGATATTCATCTATTTTTCTAACTGTAAGTGGTGATCTTTCATATCAAATTACTTAATGAAGGACACGTCTCTTTCCCAGTTTGCATTCACTGGACAACAGAACAGAAATCATTTTTAATCATCTCTCTTCCTTCACTTAAACAATCAGTCCAATTAGTGACAAAATTTCTGACAATTCTTTCGTCTTTATAAACCGGGTACAAGTTATTATAAACTTCTGCAAAGGAATTCTCAAAATATACGTTAAGGACGTTCGATCCTGAGATTTTGAGCGTATTTTGGTCAGGTCCTTTATTTATAAAATTCTGCATCATTTTTAAGTTCTAACATTAAATCTGAATTCTACAGTGCAAATTTAACTATATTCAATGAAAAAACCGCGTTTAAATTCCATTCAAGTAGAATTAAGCTAGGGACTATATTTTTATGGCGGAAGGTTTTTTAGACGAAAATAATCAGTTTTTCCATTTTGAACTATAACAGTACTGTTAATTTTGGATTCCTATTTTTCCATCCTGGTTGCACACAAAGCTGTTTTTTGCAGTGAAATGTGTTATGCTGGTTCTGAAATATCTATTAAATTATTTCTTATGAATTTTATCAACAAAGTGTGACAAATATAGTATATATAATCTGAAAATCTGGGAAAAAATTGAGCCAATTTTGACGTAAAATTGACACTTTTTAGTAATATCTAAAAATTTACATCATATACCCCCACTTTTGATGTCCTTTTCTATATATTCAAGATAAATTTGACCTATTTGCTTAAAATTAGAAAAAGTTTAAGACTTTAATATAATTTTCTAGCTTGTTAAATTTTCAATGCCAGAAAAATCACCTTTTATTAGTGCAGAAAGGTCACATAATTGATTGTGCGAAGCAATTTAAAACTTTTTCTTAGTCACAATTTTTAAGTGTCTTTTTTAAACAAACTTAGAGTTAATTTTGTTTCATGCTTTAGTTGGATAAAAAAATTTGGAGGGAAAACGTAAAAAAAATTTATTTTTAGTTAAGACATAAATTTTAGTGCAAAAAGGTCATATTAAATGTACTGTAGCGCCAAAAGAAGCGTATTGACCCCCATTTTTTGATTTGAATTTTAATTAAGCTATGTAGGTAGAAACTGAAAGTATACTTGGCAAAAAAGTTTAAGACTTTAAATATCAAGATCGAACGTCATTAAACTTTACAGCTGTTAGTTTCTGAAATACGACTGAGTCAACCTTATTTGTCACACGTGATCTACCTTATTACGTCATTTTTTTACATTGTGACGTCACAAATACGGGGTAAACCGTTCCGTTAATATGCTATTAATAGAACATTTGAATGATTCTTTATGTGCCAATTTTCATTCTGATCTGATTTTTGGTTTTGTAAATATAGAGATAGTTCGCGAACTTTTTGATCACCCCTCGTATAATCATTGAAGTATATCTGTTGAGAGCAATTTTTGTTGTCTTAAAGTAGGTTGGTTTGGTTTTTGTTGCTTTCGATTAGAAGGCCTAGATTTAATTCCTTTTTACAGTACTTCGTAAAGCTTAGAGGACTAACGTATGTTTGAACACCTTTGGTAAAGGCCTGGTACTGTTATTCATCAATAATTTCTCATACGGCATACGTGTATGTTCCCCATTGCTTAACGGTCTCAATTTTAAATTCATTATTACTCGGTTTAATGTGTTATTTAATATAGATAAAAAATATTTTTAAAAGAAGAAGTTAGCAACACAAACAGCAGAAATAATAATTTTATTTTGTAATAATTTAACTTATGTTCTATCACGTCATTCGACTGGGTAAAGGATGTAATACATTTTATATAAAATTACATGCCTACGTCAAAATGAGTTACGTAAAGAACGTATTGTTCCACTGAACTTTACTTATTAAAAATGCTAAATTTGAAGCCATTTCCGGGAGATAAATTGTCTCATTATCTACACTGAAATTATATTCTAAGGAATAAATCTCATTTCAAGCTACAGCCAACAGCCAAAAGTTTATAGACAAAATGGCGGATCTAATTTTGCAAATTCACAACGCGGTGTATTTTTCCTTTAGTTAATGTTAAATGCAGATAATGGAAATCCCCTTTGCATGTCATACGTAAGCATGGTGTCTTTTGTCGTCATATATGACGTCATATGTGGGTATTTGTTATATGG
Source organism: Saccostrea cuccullata (assembly GCF_032062105.1). NCBI lineage: Eukaryota > Metazoa > Mollusca > Bivalvia > Ostreida > Ostreidae > Saccostrea > Saccostrea cuccullata. Next base: position 2,901 of record NW_026929360.1, on the reverse strand, counting down.
TCGCCTTGTACGATCGCTTAAATGTAACAATTGGAAAGTCTAAAAGTTTAACACCTGCTGTTAAACAAATTATCGTAGACAGCTACAGAGAGACTGAAAAATTTTCTGAAACTTCGACATTACTGAATATAGACCGGAAAACTGTGTATGCTGTAGTAAAACGATGTGAAATGAGGGGAAGTGCAGAAAATGGTAAAAGATCGGGGCGTCCCAGGAAAATGAACGTCTGAGACGAACGCCAGCTTCTGAAGCTAATCGTACCACTCCATTAAAGGATATAACAGGACAGTTCAACCAAGGTAGGATGTTTCCTGTGTCTGAAAGATCAGTTCATCGCTATTTATCTAAAAATAAGTATCACCGACGTGTGTGCTGGAAGAGAATTTGGATTAGGGATCAAAACCAAAAAAACTGTGTGGCATGGGCAAGAGGCAATCGACTGTGGACTGTTGACAATAACTGGTCAAAAGTCATCTTCTCTGACGAATACTAAGTTGTTTTAGGCCAAAAAAAACGAGCATCTATTTGGAGAAAGGCAGGGGAATAGTGGTTACCAGCATGTATCATCCCCGGCACGCCGTCGAAACCTGTCATGAGTTTAATGTTGTGGGGATGCATCACTTGGGATAGAGTTTGTACACTGACTGTGGTTAATGGCAACATTAATGCAAACAAATATATTGACATCCTTAAAGAACATTTGTGACCGGTTGTAGCAAAATCTTTTCCTAATAACGATTACGTTTTTCAAGATGACAACGTACCGGTTCACCCTGCCCGAATTGTACAAGCATATAAACAAAGAAACTCATTTCCATGTATGTTTTGGCCAGCACAGTCACCTGATGCAAACATTATCGAAAATATTTGGTTTCTCTTAAAAAATAAACTGAAACGCAGGTTTTCCAACATTAAAAACGGCACTGGCTTGGAGAGAAATATACACGACATCTGATTTATATATACCTGTATCTTACATACGGAGCCTCTACAGATCCTTACCTTCTCGGAAGTTAAAAATAATCAGATCAAAATGTTATATTACCAAATACTGAGGTAAGATTTATTTTCAGTATTATTTTATAGCCTCTGAAAATCCGTATTACGTTGCCCTTATGACGTTGACGTCCGGCAATTTGTTATAAACTTTTGGCATGTTGCTGTATGTTATACGATATAAGATAACTTGAGGCAATTCACATTTTTTCATAAACCGTTCTCCTCGCTGTTCATAAAGCGTAAACTGCACAAAGTTATCTTATATCATATACCAAAGTCGAAATAAGCATCGTTATGGAAAGAAATAAATGTTTGTATTTATATTTTTAGATCTATATATGTATGATTAAATCTTTAGATCTATATGTATTTGTTTATATCTTTAGATCTATATGTGTATGTTTATATCTTTAGATCTCTATGTGTATATTTATATCTTTAAATTTATATGTGTATGATTATATCTTTAGATCTAAGTGTGTACATTTATATCTTTAGATCTACATGTGCATGTTTATATCTTTAGATCTCTATGTGTGTGTGTTTATATCTTTAGATCTACATGTGTATGTTTATATCTTTAGGTCTTTATGTGTATGTTTGTATCTTAAGATATCTATGTGTATGTTTATATCTTTAGATCTATATGTGTATGTTTATAACTTTAAATCTATATGCTAGTGTGTCTATCATTCTCCACGGCATGGTTTAATGGTAATAGAAAGTCTGGTTATAGAAAGAAATCTACAATCGACCGCAGGCATCCGCCTTTTGCTCCTCATAAGTGAGTATCTGTCTCCTCTATTGCTCTCTATTTTTCTTTCTCTAGTTTATGAACATGAGTGAAATTTAGCTTTTCAAATTTCAAATTTGACATTTAATTTGAACACAATCTGCTGTCCTGTCAGTAAAGCTATATAAACAAATCAAATGAGATAAATTCCACTACAATTAGCAGGTTCAAATTTTAAATTTATACCTGAAGTATATTTGTTTCTATAATAACACAAAAGACAGTCATATTTAGAGAGTTCATATCTATATTTTGAAACAAAAAAAATATACAAAGGAGATAAATTTCAAAAAAAAACTTGATCCGAATTTCAAATTTGAATAACTGTTCTTTAGAATAGCACAACAAGACAGTCTTATATTTTGTGAGTTCAGGTACACGTTTATATAAAAAGTATTTCTAATGAAACGTAAAATGTTTGTTGAAGTAAGTTGTCTCTAGTACATATAATTTTTGAAATACCATCTGATGCATATAACTTAATGTTAATTGTGCAGTGTTCTGCTTACATTTAATCCTGTGTTGATATTCATCAAATCCTTCCCTCTTCTTCCGGATGAACAGTAGGTTGTGTATAGGAAGTTATCTCCAGGCGCCAAGATCACGAAGCATTTTAACCTGAAATCAAATTTATATATGTTCTGCTTAAATGATTTTTTAGTCAAGCAGATCAAATTAAAATAGGTTTACACATCGATTTACAAATGAGATGTTATTTGCAAATTTTGAGATTAATTCGGCAATTACCCCCAGGTAAAAACATTTTTCAGGTGATTGACATTTTGACTTAAGTCTAAGTCTGTCAAAGTCTGTTTCATAATACTGGTGCCAGGCGTCTTCGTAACAATGTATTTTAACATGGAAACAAAATTATCTTAAATGTGCTTGTTTTTCAATTCTAAAGTCATTTATTCGAGAAATATGGCCCACGTGAACTACCAGACGCTGTGAAACATATGGATTTTTTGGAGTAAGAATATATCATATCATGTTATGTTTTCAGTTAGTTGAACACTATCTAAGCAAAAAATTGGCATGAACAACTTTAACTTTTTAATTTCATTTTATTATAACATTCAACACTTATCAATCAGAATGCATATAAAAAC
>NW_026929359.1:0-3688 GCF_032062105.1 Saccostrea cuccullata | reverse complement strand
AAAATTTTTTTTTTTAAGGCTTTTCTTTAATTTTTCTTTGATTAGTAATACTTGCATGATTTGGTTTTTATTATTTATCATCATGGCAGAGTTTTAGAGACAGAAAAGTCTGACTTGTTTTTACTTTCGGGCTTGAGATAAACCAGAAGGTGGTCCCTGAAGAATTTAAGAATTGGGTTTTAAAATATGCGATTCCTTTAAAAAGGAATTCCCCATCCGTCTGTATGTAGTCCTGGTGACCACCCCCTTTTTCCCCTCCTATCCTAACCCTTTTCCCTCTGCCAGTCCCCCCCCATCCTAACCCATTTGCCCATGACCTTACCCCCCCCAACCCTGGTCTATTTGCCCATGCCCTTTCCCCTCCCCACTTCCTGACCCAATTCCTTTGAGTGGTGTCCCAAAATATCGGGGTTTTTCGGGTGAAAAAAAGGGGGAATTTTTATGAAAATGGGATACGAGGTAAAGTGTTTCAGGCAAATATTTTTAGAAACATTATTTGTTTAGCGATCAGGAGATCATTGGTTCTCCAGCAAGTAGGGTTTAAATGCTCTAGGACCAAATGCAACGTGAGGAAATTTTAAATAAACTAGACAGCATCTATGGCATTGTGGAAGAAAAAAACACTATTTAATTTTTGGCAAAGCAAGGAAAATGAGGATATCCAACATGGGGATGTAGACTAGAGGATTTCTAGCAAACTTTTGCAGGCAAGTAAAACAAGGGATGAAAATGAAATGTTAAAAAACTTTTCTGGAATGGAATGAAGCCTAGTTTGAAGGACATATCAGGCCATTTCAGACAAATCCCTTTGATTTTGATAAATGAGAATGGCAATAGAGAAATCAGCAGACAAAGAAAAAGAACGAATAGAAAAACAGTAAACCATACCATAAAGAGAGTTACTGTGGACAGAAAGCGGAGAATACAGATTTAAAAGGTTTGTGAATAAAATGTCAACAGAGTTAGAGGAGATGAGAGAGAAAGGAGAAATGATAAATAAGAGGAAGAGGAATGACACGAGGAAATTACACTCCTAGATTTAGGCTCCTCATGTTAGTACGCCATACAGGTATCAGGCTCCTCAGATGCAGCAAAATACCAGATTTCAGAATCCACAACCAACAGCCTTTGAGGAAGTTTATGTTGGAGATGCGGCCAAAAAGGGTCACCTCCAAATTGGATGTCGAGTTAAAGTCGACCATTACAGAGGACATTTAAACGGACGTCGACCGTCGGTAAGGGGCCAACGATAGGTGGGAAGATTAAGACCCCCCATGTACCAGCCGAAATTAATTGGTGAATGGACGGAACGAAATTTTGATTTCACAGTTTAAAAGCTAAAGCCTTTTTAGAACAGGATCAACAGTATCCACAATATAAAATCATTTTATAAAGACAATCTGCAAGAAAATCCTTTCCATCCAATACAAGATTTAATAACATCAGTGTGAGATGGAAATTCTTTTTCCTTCCCCTTAGGTTACATTGAAACAGAAATTCACCCAAAGGGGGAAATTTCCCCAAACTGTCAACCTTTACCATGCCTTTTTTTTGATTGTACCAGATTCAAATTACAGCAAATCAACCCAATATTATTTAGGAACCAACATCATCAACTTATTTTTTAAACAACACTCATCAACAGTATGGAGAGAAATTCTTGCAGGAAACACCATTACAAACACCTTGGTATTTAGCATTTAGAAGTTTTCAGCTAAAAAAGAAAAAGCATTAAAGAAACAGAATTTTAATTTTGCCTTGTGAAATCAGCCGAACAACAGACAATCCCCCATGGGCCAAATTTGCCAAGTAGTGATTAATGGGTATCAGATAGGGAAATCCCCTACCACTTAACTTGTGCATTACTACAGTCAACAAAATACTCCCGAATTCCAACAGATCTTGACATTGAACCACTGTCGTTAACTTCAAATTTAAAGAAAATCAAACCTACCAGTAAATAGGAACTTTACAACAAGAACAGTGACTTTTAAATCCAAAGGCAATCTTTGTGAATTCACCCAGTATCCATCATAAAACAGCCTCAACATCTACAACAGGAGGAGATAACCCATTTACAGGATGTGAAAATATCTACTGACAACTTATCATCAAGTCAGATACATGAAGTAAATGAACTACTCAGAGCGTACGAGGATATATTTTCAAAAGGCGAGACTGATATTGGATTTAACAACACCGTAAAGCACAAAATTTGATTTTACTGATGAAAAACCCTTTTTAACAAAAGAACACGGGAATACCACCTGCTATGTTTGAAGAGACCCAGAAACCATTTACAGATGTTTTTCCTAAATTCCAACTTTATAAGAAAATAAAGTTCACCATTTTCGAGTAATGTGGTCTTAGTTAGAAAAAAGGACAAAAATTTAAAGGGTTTAAAGTTAAAAACAACTTAACCAAAGGACAAGAAAGATGCATATGCCTTGCCGAGGATAGAAGAAATTCTTAATGCTTTTTTTAGGAAACAGTTACTTTTCAGTTTTGGATATAAAGCCGGGTTCCATCAGGTAGAGATATTGGAAAAACTTTGGGGTACACCCTTCACCGTAGGCCCCTTTTGGTTTTTAGAATTTAACGGGCTACCATTGGACTATCAAACGGGCCCTGCCCCCTTACCAACGGCTGAGGGAGACCTTTTTAGGAGACCTACATTTGAATATTTGTTTTATTTTCCTCAACTTTTTAAACCTATTCTCAAGACATTTAAAGAACAAAATTTTTTAAAAATTAGGGAATCAGGACTAAACTTCACCAAAGAAGTGTAACCTTTTTTATGAAGGGAAAGGGAAAGTATGTTGGCCACATTGTTTTGAAAGGGAAAGGGAAAAGAAACAGACCCAGAGAAAGGGGCCCGAAAGTCCTGGATTGGGCCCCTTCCAAGAAAACCGGGAAAAAATAAGAAAGTTTATTGGTTTCATGGGTATTAAGGAAAATTTATTCCCAAAATTTAGTAAAATTTCAAAACCACTGACCGAAATGATCCCCCAAAACCAACAGTAAAAAGGGCAAAAAGGGAAAACAAGCAAAAGGGAAATTTTAAAAGGGGAACAGAACAACAAAAGCCTTTCCCAAAATCTTAAGAAAATTTTGACAGAACCACCATTCTTGGATATGCTGACTAAATCTTCCATTTGAGTTTCATACAGACGCCAGCAACTAGGACTTGGGCTGTACTTACCAGGAACAACAAGGAAGGAAAAAAAGTTATCAGCTATGCCAATGCAGTTTAAGTCCTACAGAGAAGAACTAGCAGCCAAAATTAGAATTCTTAGCTTTGAAATGGTCGATTTGGAAAAATTTCATGACTATCTTTATGGACATAAATTTTCCCGTATGACGGACAACAATCCCCTTTTACATACGTACTGACGTCAGCCAAACTTGACGCAGCAGGGCATAGGTGGTTTGCAGCTTTATCTGTTTATGATTTTAATATTATTTACAGGCCTGGTAAACAGAACCAAGATGCAGATGCCCTGTCCAGAAGACCAACTAATGATAAATTTTAGTCCATTTCTACAGATTCCATCAAAGCCGTATGTAAAGCAGTTCATGCAGAGCCACTTGTTACTACTTTGTCCTTTAAAATACTTCAAATTTTTATAAAAATTTTTTTCAACAGGATGTTATTGACCAGCAGATTTAAATTTGGGGATGTTTTCAG
>NW_026929358.1:0-37319 GCF_032062105.1 Saccostrea cuccullata | reverse complement strand
GAGCATCAATAGAAGGGTCTCTATTATTATTCCAAAAATGAATAAAAAATATTGAAAAACAAAAAAGTTAGAAAATATGATATTTTCAATTCGCTTCTCCTAACGGCAGGAAGTACCGACGACGAACATAAAGTCGCGTCCTGGGTAATACATATCACGATCTATAATCCCTGAAAGTTTCATATTGATATCTTTTACCGTTTTTGAGTTTAATCGTGGACAAAATGTCATTTTAATTTCAGAAAATTGTCCGTAACTTGGCACCGGAAGTGAGTTTTCAAATTTTCCCTCGGATATAATAAATTCATGTAACAACGCATCTGTCCTGTAAATTTCATGTAATTTTATCCAGTAGTCTTCGAGAAATCGCGTGCACAAAATTGGAAAGTCAAAAAAATAAGAATAATAATAATAAGAAACAGTAGAATCACTATAAGGTCTTCCGTGAAGACGGAAGACCTTAATAAGAAACAGTACAATAACTATAAGGTCTTCCGTGAAGACGGAAGACCTTAATAAGAAACAGTACAATAACTATAAGGTCTTCCGTAAAGACGGAAGACCTTAATAATTTTTTACTATTTGAAAACACACCTACCCCATTAAAAAAAATATTATATCATACTGTAAATTCAAAAATTAAAACAAAGATTGTTTTAGATATCATTGTATGTGTTAATTTAAAGAAAACAACTCTTGTAACAACCAAATTAGACTTAAATTTAATTCATTAATCCCCTGGATCTTTTAATTATTAAATGAAAAGAGAGCTGTGTGAACAACTGTACATTTCACAAAAAAATATCTGCACTGTATAGGTCTATCTTAACCTTAATAAGGCTTAATCACCACGAAATATGCTAAAAATAATTGCATATAAATTCTCATCTGAATAAAAAAGGAAAAAGTAAGTGACCCATGATTAGAAACATTATTTTTTAAATCTAATTACTTCACACAGTGCTGCTCCGAACTATCAATAACATTTCCACTTTAGGTTTACCATTTAGCATATTAAAAATGATATCTAAATTTCATTGGAAAAAAAGTTTTATGTACCAAAGGTTATTTTTTTTTTTAAATACATATTATATTATTTTCCTTTCAAATACTAAAGGTATATTTAATGCATATATTAGCAATCTAAAAATTTCATAATACATGTAATACAGTAATTCTGTATACCATGTTCAGTAAACATCAAAGGATCAAAAGTTAATTAGAAGGTCACCACGAGTCCCAAACAAGGTGTACAGGGTATACACAGGGACCAGTAAGTCACTGTCAATCAAGTTCCAACATCCAATAATCGACCTTCACACACTAGATTGACAGGGCTACCCAGACCAGGTATTTTTGGAGGCGGTGCTTAAATCTCTGCCTTTAAGTATTTAACTTGATGTTGATATACGCGACATTGGACACGCAATTGCTAGGAACAGCGATTAAAACGGTGTCTATGCATGACTGCATGTATTTGATATTAGTTTACAAATGCTTAATTTTGACATCATGTTAAGAAGTCTTTATTAAAAAGTATATTCCATACACATGTACATTTTTTCTGAGAGAGAGAGAGAGAGAGAGAGAGAGAGAGAGCGAGATATCTATGCACTTATAGTATTACCATTCTGATAAGCGCTTCTTTTTTCTGAACAGATACCATAATTTAATTTTAATCCATAGTTAATCACACTGATGTACGCCAATAGCCAGCCCGCGGTGAACCGTTTTAAATCGTGTAGACAAGCCAAAAAATTCTCCGAATAAAAAGACAACTGTTTAAAGTTAAAGATAAAAACATAACCCATTTTTGACTGGATGTATATTCTTTTAACATGGGAGATCCAATTAAAGCTTCTACATCAACAATAAATAATTCTATACTAAACCAACAGTAAGAGAGAATATGCTAAGGGGGAAAAAAGAATGGGGATGCCATGAAAATTTTGCTAAGAATAAATTTTGTTTCAAAAACTAATTCAAAATGATCCAATGAATATATTCATAGAAATGTATGTTTCAATTTTCTTAATTTGTTCCGATGAATTAAATGAAATCCAACTCGAAACTGAATTGCAATATAGGAATTAAACACAGCGATTGTAGATTTTCCAAAAAAAAACCATAATACCCAATATTGAGGAATTTAACAATATTACATCGACAGTAATATTATGAATGAGGATATTTATAAACCAGAAAAAATACTATAGATTAAGCTAAAAGATAGCTGCAGAGGTGTAGCTTTCCGAAAAAAATATATTGACAGACCGGAGAGCTACAGTGCCGCCCATGGTAAAAACTAAAGACTGTATATTTATTTCGCACAAAAAGTCGCACTAAGTTCTGGATTAATTCTTCCAAATTATAAGCTTAATCGCGAAAAAGAATCTAAAAAAATTCTTCCTCCTCTATAAAGTCCTTTCGTAAATGACCTCTACACGAAGTTCGTTGGACAGAATTATCTTTCAAACCAAAATGGCAGTATAAATAAACAAAAAAATTCAATGATCTCAATTTCAGGACCAGGAGGGCTATTAAAACAATTATAAAAGATGTTCTGTTGTGAAAAACGTGAAATAATATGTTAGGAACACACAGTTCGTAATATTTTGAGATGGCATTTTATAAACATGGAGGAAAAAAATAGAGAAAGAGCGCACTTTTTGTGCGCAATAAATATACAGTTTTTTCAATGGGTGGCACTGTAGCTCTCCAGTCTGTCAAAATATTTTTCGTAGAGCTACTGTTCTGCAGCTAGCAAAAAGACGTACGAATTTCTGGCTAATGTCAGTTAAGGCGACATCTTTTGAAAATCACTGATAGAGCAAAACGTATAAGTGCAAGTGGTTATAGGTGTAATTTCTAGAAGTTATGAAAAAGTTTAAAATCATATGTATGTAATTAATAAAATGCAATGGTAAATTGTGAATTAATTTTATAATTTTTTCAAACAAATAAGCATAAGAACTCGTAAATGATTTTACTTTAACTATAAATAAACATATTAGTCTAAAAAGATATCTTCCGAATGAAACACATTGGCAAAGTATATACTTAAAACTTCAAATTTGATATGTAAATCCTGCATTGAAATAGCATTACTAAAGACATTCTTTTTGAAATAATTCCTTGTGGGATTTCTTAGGCTCTAGAATTAGCATACACACAAACATACACACTTCAACCCTCACCCTCACACACTTACACAAAAGTACACTGTCAAATGTTTAATTTTAGCACTAAAATATGTCAAGTTGACACCTCTTCTTCCAAAAATTAAAATATTCAATTGAACTCCTCCTTCTAAGAATCCTCCTTGTAGGAAATAGAGAAGACATTATTTCACACATTAATCGCCGAGTAATGTAGAAAGGTTAGAGTGTATGTTCTAGAGTCGCAGAGTAAGCAGTTGATCCTTTGGTCGCGGGTTCGAATCCCACGTAGAGATAGGTCCGTCAAGTGGGTACGTATAAATGGAGATAACGTGTGAAGATCTCTTTCTGCTCAATGTCTGCTCATTGTGTCAGTTCAACGTCCTTTCCTTCGAGGCGTTCTACACTTTTATCATTTCTTTCGTGTAAGGCCACTAATTAATACAGCATTCTCTATCATCTACCTTATTACGCATTCCTGGATAATGTTGAATGATATATTGGCACATTTCTGAGTTAGAATTCTTATGGGCAATATCAAGCATATTATGGCCGTGCTTGTTTTTCTGTGTCATGTTGACGCCTTGTTCTGCAAGAAGTTCTAGAATTTTAATATTTCCCCCTTGTGCAGCATATAATGCAGCATTCCATCCATTATTATTTACCTGTTTAAGCATATCTGGATAATGCTGGATAATATACTGGCACAAATCTAATCGAGAATTAACACACGCAATGTGAAGAATATTACCGCCATCCTTGGTTTTATATGTCATGTCGACGCCTTTTACCGCCAGAAATACTATAATTTCAACATTTCCTCCTTTTGCAGCGTATAATGCGGCATTCCATCCATAATTATTTATATGATTACGCATATCTGGGTAATGTTGGATGATATGTTTGCACATTTCTATTCGAGAACTAACACAAGCAATGTGAAGAATATTACTGCCATCCTTGGTTTTCTGTGTCATGTCGACGCCTTTTTCCGCCAGAAATTCTATAATTTCAACATTTCCTCCTTTTGCAGCGTATAATGCGGCATTCCATCCATAATTATTTATATGATTAAGCATATCTGGGTAATGTTGGATGATATGTTTGCACATTTCTATTCGAGAACTAACACAAGCAATGTGAAGAATATTATTGCCATCCTTGGTTTTCTGTGTCATGTCGACGCCTTTTTCCGCCAGAAATTCTATAATTTCAACATTTCCTCCTCGTGCAGCGTATAATGCGGCATTCCATCCATAATTATTTATATGATTAAGCATATCTGGGTAATGTTGGATGATATGTTTGCACATTTCTATTCGAGAACTAACACAAGCAATGTGAAGAATATTACTGCCATCCTTGGTTTTCTGTGTCATGTCGACGCCTTTTTTCGCCAGAAATTCTAGTATTTTGACATTTCCTCCTTTTGCAGCGTATAATGCGGCATTCCATCCACTAATATCCACCTGTTTAAGCATATCTGGATAATGCTGGATGATATGTTGGCACATTTCTAATCGAGAAAAACCACAAGCAATGTGAAGAATATTTGAACCATGCTTGTTTTTATATGTCATGTCGACGCCTTTTTCTGCCATAAGTTTTAAAATTTCAACATTTTCTCCTTGTGCGGCGTACTATGCAGCATTCCATCCATTATTATCCACCTGCTTAAGCATATCTGGGTAATGTTGCATGATATGTTGGCACATTTCTAATCGAGAATTTACACAAGCAATGTGAAGAATATTACCGCCATCCTTGGTTTTACATGTCAAGTCGACGCCTTTTTTTGTAAGAAGTTCTAGAATTTCAACATTTCCTCCTTGTGCAGCATATAATGCAGCATTCAATCCATCATTATCCACCTGCTTAAGCATATCTGGATAATGTTGAATGATATATTGGCACATTTCTGACTTGGCATTAGCACAGGCTATGTGAAGAATATTATTGCCATTCTTATTTGTGTATGTCATGTCGACGCCTTTTAGTGCCAGAAGCTGTAACACTTCAACATTCCCTCCATATGCAGCGAATAATACGGCATTCCACTCAATATAATTTACCTGATTAAGCATGTCTGGATAATGTTGAATGATATATTGGCACATTTCTGACTTAGCATTAGCACAGGCTATGTGAAGAATATTACTGCCATCCTTATTTTTATACGTCATGTCAGCGCCTTTTTGCGCCAGGAGTTCTAAAATTTCAACATTCCCTCCTTGTATGGCATGTAATGCAGCATTCCATCCATCATCATTTACCTGATTAAGAATGTCTGGATAATGTTCGATGATATGTTGGCACATTTCTAACTTAGAATTCGCACAAGCAATGTGAAGAATATTACAGCCATCCTTATTTTTATATGTCATGTCGACGTGTTTTTGCTTTAGAAGTTCTAAGATTTCAACATTTCCTCCTTTTGCAGCGTATAATGCGACATTCAATCCATCATCATTTATCTGATCAAGCATGTCTGGATAATGTTTGATGATATATTGGCACATTTCTGACTTAGAATTCGCACAAGCAATATGGAGAATATTACAGCTATCCTTATTTTTATATGTCATGTCGACACCTTTTTGTGCTAGATGCTGTAACACTTCAACATTCCCTCCTTGCGCGGCATATAATGCGACATTCCATCCATTATAATCTACCTGGTGAAGCATGTCTGGATAATGTTGGATGATATATTGGCACATTTCAAATTTAGATTGCATACAAGCAATGTGAAGAATATTACTGCCATTCTCATTTTTATATGTCAGGTCGACACCATTTTGCTCTAGAAGTTCTAAAATTTCAACATTTCCTTCTTTTGCGGCGAATAATGTGACATTCCACCCATTATCATTTATCTGATCAAGCATGTCTGGATAATTTTGGATAATATATTGGCACATTTCTGATTTAGAATTCGCACAAGCAATGTGAAAAATATGACTGCCATCCTTATTTTTATTTGTCATGTCAGCGCCTTTTTGTGCAAGAAGTTTTAACACTTCAACATTCCCTCCTTGCGCGGCATATAATGCGACATTCCATCCATTATAATCTACCTGGTGAAACATGTCTGGATAATGTTGGATGATATGTTGGCACATTTCTAATTTAGAGTTCACACAAGCAATGTGAAGAATATTACTGCCATCCTTATTTTTATATGTCATGTCTACGCCTCTTTCTGCCAGAAGTTCTAAAATTTCAACATTTCCTCCCTGTGCAGCATGTAATGCAGCATTCCATCCACTATCATTTACCTGATGAAGCATGTCCGGAAACCAGTTGATGAGATATCGGCACGCATCTGTCTTTCCATTTTTACAAGCAGCAAAAAGGTCATCAGCTTTTGTGTTTCTTTCATCTTTGATGTCCGTTATTCTGGCGCTTGAATGTTCTGAAAAACTTTTTTTATGTAACGGCACATTTGGTTCGTCATTTGTTTCATCATCTTTTTCTGCTGAATTTTCCAGAAGTTTTATATTTTCTTTTTCTGTTCCTTTATATTTTTTGCTGGATGACACTTGATGTCTTTGTGTTTTTTTCTTCCTGTATTCTAAAACAAAGATGTCATTAAAACATGCGCACCGTATGAGAAGAATATTTAGCCAGATACAAATTTAATTACATCATCTATGTTATTTATAAATACCCACCCATAAATACGAATATGCATGCATCAAAACACTTGATATTCAAAAGAAGTAATTAAAAACAAACAAAACAAATAAAACAAACTCAACTAGAACTGGTGCCAAGTAAATGAAGGAAAAGCTAGATGTATACAATATTATTACATTTTAGTTTTCTCACTTTTTCAGAATTAGAGAATATATTATAATTAATTTTTCTATTAAAGTTGCCAACCAATTTTATTTTATAGATATGACATGTAGATAATAGAAGGCAGATCACTTTTTCCTGCGGTGGTTGTAGATTTATGCATAGTGATAACCATATTTAACTTTTCCAACATTAATAAGTATTCTTTCAATAAATATGGGTAATCAAAATACCTTATCACATAACGTATAGAAAACTTATTCATAGAAATATTGATTTATGAATCTCCCTTGCAAAGGAAATGAATATCCTTGGATACTAGTCCCTTTATACGTCCAAAATAAATTTGTAATTGTGTTTGAGCATTATAGGTAGGACAACTTCAAATGTATACCTTTTTTTTTTTTTGAGAAAAAATTTCTTGACTTTCCATGAAATTGTTGATGATTGCTAATTTTGACTCTTAGAAACCTATCCCGGGTGTAATTGATATTATATAGGTGAGTCCAATATAACTCTTCATACTCGGGTTCGCATTTATAAACTACATATCAACACGTCGGAATAAAGAAGATAGTTCTTATCATAATTTAAAAAGGTCTTTAAACAAAAACTTCTAATTTAATTCCTTTTTGTAACATAACAAGAGAAAATAATGTATTTCTATTTGATTAGGGATACACATGCATATATGTTTCTATATCAAAAATTTCTAGCACCTTTGGCCATAACATAAAAAACAATTGGTTATGACGTGATTTTTTAAATTTGACTTCACAATAACTACGTCATAGTTCGCATACTATTACTTTACGTTACAATATTATCACTAGTTGTTATCTATTTTGATTTATTTCGAAGGTAAATTAAAAGGCCCAAAGCCTAATTGAGGCTTTTATGTTAAGTACTATTTATTTTATATATACTCCGTCGTCATAAGCGAAAAACAGCCATACACATAGTAATTAATTTGAACGTTGTTTTTATTGATATTAACAAAAAAAGTGCATATACTAGAATTATATACACATGGAACACAATTTAATAGAACTTGTATCACGCCAGTGTCATTTCGTCAATATGCCAAATGTATTTAAGAAATAATGATAGATTAGCACATAAAGGAAAAGTGCTTACTGATTTCACATATTACCGTATATGAGATACCTTAAATAAATTCAGTGTAAATGTTATTTGTTTGGACTGTTACAGTAGCTTTGAATATTTAGATATATGAACTTACTTTTTATTTTCTTCACAGAGATGAAAGATATAGGTACTGAGATAAGCAGACAAAATATCACACCAAATACAACGGACAGGGCTATAGTCACTCCACTCCCTGCTGCTGGAGATGTACTAGCTGGAGTTCCTACTGAAGTCAGTGACTTGCTGCAAATATAAATTATATGAACATGATGAAGATGAAAGTTGATATAACAAACATGATACATGTAATACTCAGAGGTCAAATAAACATTACAAGCTGAGGGCACTGCAAACGTAAATAAAATTTTCCAATATTTGAATGAATGTTAATGTACAGACAAATACACTGATAAATCTATCAATGAAATGCATCAAGTTATTTTTACAATAAGAAAGTACATATCCTCCTATCACCAATATTAATACATTCATGTTGATCCTAGCAATGTAAAATAGAAATGAGTCCAGTTCTAATATAGTAACAAATCTAAAAAGTTAATTTTGTATTGTATTTACACTGTAGAATTGAGCAATTCCTGGACCTTTCATGACATTTGATTATAAGGTAAGCCTGAAACTTTTTTCCAGCTAGACAGCTTTTAATTGTGTTGTATTTTAATACCTGCCCTGAAATTATAATGAAAAATGAGTAAAATCAATAACTATATGGGATGTGATCTTAATGAAAACGAGCAGCCATACCTTTACAGAATCAACATCAGTAATAAATTGTACAATTGTACAATGTAAATAGAATTAAAAAGTAACATTGTTTCAGTGAACATATTGTATAAAAATCATTATCTCTGTAGATATATATTAACCTTGACGCTTTAACGGGCGTCATGCATGGAATATGTTTCCAAAGCATACATGTAACCTTAAACTTAAATTAATTAGTCATGATTTTAATAGACAGTCAGGTCATTGAAAATACTTATAAAATAAATATTTTATTAGCAGTTTTATAGAATAATTGATTTTGCATTGAAAATCATATTTTTGTTCATAAATAAGGATAAGCACTTTCAAATAAGGAAACTGAGAGAAAGGTTTTTTTTTACCGTATTGCGGTCACTTTGTAAAAAACGATTCGTTAAAAATCCTCTTATTTACCTGCAATTTCCATTTGCAACGTAACATCCTATTTCTGGATTTATATCTAAACACGCTTGATCTGGAAATAGATGAGATAAAAAAACATAAAATGCATTTGTCGGAGTTTTTCTTATCGGTGCTTGTCATATGTTTAATCTATATTTGGAATATAGATCCTTATAAGATCAAGTATATGGCGGGTTGATCATTTTTGGGACTATTTTACTCATACTTGCACTTACAAATCCAGACAAAAAAATCATCTGTGTTAAATTAACATAAATCACTCTACTCATCTGTTCATACTGACTGTTTAAGTGTTTTGTCAAATACGGTCACCAATTCTTAAACGTAATAATTATAAACTGTATATGCCTTTCTTCTGCTTTATTTTAGTATAATTGGTCATAAAGTTGACTTTTCACCACCTGTGACATACAAATTTATCAGAATAGCACATTTTAACAGCAAAATAAAATTTTCTAAAATGCAGCTCATATTACTTTAAGTTCGGAGAGCAATGTTTAAACAAATAGATAGAAACTCCTGTTAATATTATACAGTTAAAGTATATCATTGAGGGAGTAAGCAAGATTCCAGTTTCCCAAGATCAGGACTATTTCCCGAGGCGCAGCGTTTAAAAATAAACTTACATTTATAAATCTCTCTAGTCCTGTAATGTTTTCTAGGGCATCCGTATGAGAAACTTGAGCAATTCTCAGCATTCATATTACCAGAACTGTGAAGGTATGGGCAATGCTCGGCTAAAGAAAACGGAATAATTGTTGATTAAAGCAAAACATCTCATACGTATATGGGACTAAATCTTCATAAAAAATATATCGGGGAAACGGTTTTAACATAGCATCTACCATGTGTTTACAATATTTTTGTTAAAGCTAAACACGTTTTTTACATAGTTTTACGCTATTTTCGGTAATCAAACTTAACTCAGTATGAGTTAAGTTGTAGTATAGAAATGAATAGATCAACTTTTTGTAACATAGCTAAAGAGCCGTAACTCATGCAACATTTAAACTCACTTACTTTTGACACTACCCTTTACAATTATTGAGCTTTGACACCATCCCCCGTAAATACCAGTATATATCCTACGCGCGCGCCAATTGCAAATTTTTTCTGGAAATTCATCTCAACAAAATTCAACAATCCAACCACCATCGAGCGATTCCTTCATACTTCACAGCCATCCGATAATTTTGGTAAAGTATACGTCATCGAAGCTACGATACGTACTTACTTCCATTTATTTTGATTTGTTCGATGTCATTTTGGTTTATTTAATTGGCAACCGATTTCAGCTTGACCATCAGCCTCTCGGCATTTTGCCGCCATCATTGTTGTATGGTTTGTTTTTAAAAACCTAATGTATTTCTGTTTACGAATACGAATTAATAACTACAATGGAATAGAAATAATTTCGAAACACAGTAAAGACTGCACTTGATAATTTAATTACCTAACGTTAAGTTTCGTCGGCACAGTGCAGGCCCGCTTAAGTAGCCTCTAGGCTACCATGCATCTGTTATAACAGTCAATATATTTAGTCTTACGAATTCGTAGGGAATGTTGCGGTGTAGCAAAAGGAAATCCAAGTCACCCTAAGCTAGGCCTGTCAGGACCCCAGCCGAAAGGTCCATCACAACCACAGCGCCCGTGATCACAGCAATCCAGGCTTCAAGCCAGCCAGTCAGCCAGCCAGCCAGACTGTTAATTCATCTGTGGCAACCCTCAATCCTCCTGAAGTCTCACAGTCAGCTAGCAAGAATTCCAGGTCCTCAGTGGCAACCCTCATTCCTCCCGAAGTCCCACAACCTTCCGAAGTCCCACAGTCAGCTATCAAGAATTTCAGTTCCGCAGTGGCAACCCTCAATCCACTATCCAAAGGGGATATTACAACGGAGCAATCATTGACATCAGGTGAAAACCCTTTAATAAGTATTACAGATGAGCTTGGGGTTCATGTCCCCCAGGCCATCAAAGAAAAAATTTGGTCGAAGCAATATATTGACATGGCAAAGGTTATTTCTTCAGAAATAGATAATCAAGATACGCATAAATTCTCAATTGTTGAAGATCAATTGGTCATCGAACCAAAAACCAAACCAACCAAAATCATTACAATGCAAAGTTGGGTTGATGCCTATTTAATATTCGCTAGCATATACCTAGCTAGGCACCCTTCAGATATTCAGGGCATATTGAAATATATACACACAGTGCGTCTAAGCTACAGCTGAAACACAAATGCTAATTGGCTCGAATACGACAAACAGTTCCGTCTTAAAATTTCCAAAAAATACATCACTTTCTTTTGGCTCCGTCGACACAGAGTTGTGGTTAATAAACATGCAGGCCCAACCTTGTCTCACTGCTCAACAACCAAAAGCGTCACTTAAATGCTTTGATTACAATCACAAAGGCTCATGCTCCAAATCCCAGTGTTTTTAATCAACACGCATGCATGCACTGTAACAAGACCCATCCACGTATACACTGCTGGTCCTACCAGTCCACGCTTACTCAATCTTCAAGGCCTAATACCAACTACCAACAATCTAACAGACTAACACTAGATTAAACCTAACTTACCAAGCCGCGGGACAGCAAAATTATGCCCAACAATCCAACCTGAATTTTCATCCCTATCGCCCAAGGCAATACCAGTCACAAAGACCAAGATTTAATTCGCATAGGTTCTACTCCAGTTAAGCTCCCAGTACTAAAATACGTAGCTTTGTACCCTCAAGTTCAAGATGCCCAATTGTTATTCAATGGTTTTACATCTTGTTTTTATCTTAATTATGCAGGCTCTAGAGACTATTTACAACCAAAAACATGAAGTCTGCTAGGGAACATATGCAAGAATTATTGTCAATTATTAAAAAAGAAATAAGCTTAGATCGCATTGCAGGCCCTTTCCCTAGCCCCCTTCTCCAACCCTAGGTGTAACCCGGTCGGAGCGTTGCCCAAAAAAGATAGTGGATGGAGGTTGATTTCAAACCTGTCACCACCAATCGGCAATAGTATCAATGAGCAAATTGACCCAATTTTATGTTCAATCTCCTACAGTTTCTTTGACCAGGCAATTTGCTTGACTCAAAAAAATGGCAAAGGGACATTACTCTGTAAGATGGATTTGTTCAGTGCATTTAGACTTTTACCAATCCACCCTACATATTTTTCTTTGTTAGGTATGTGTATTCAAGACAAATGTTATTTTGATATGTGCATGCCTTTTGGTTGCTCTATAACTTGTTCAACATTCGAAAAATTCTCATCATTCCTGCACTAGTTGGTAGCACAAAAAGCCCAAAACCAAAACATCATTCATTACCTAGATGATTTTTTATTTGCCGGGAGTCAAAATACTCCACAATGTTCTGAACTCGCCAAAACATTTAAGCTAACCTGTAGTGAACTAGGTGTCCCAATAAATGACAAAAACTTGAGGGTTCCTGTACAAGATTGAGTTTCCTAGGTTTAGGGATTGATACAGTAGAACAGGTAATCTTTTTTCCTGACAACAAGGTTATAGAACTCCTGACCAGTATAAGCTTACATCACCCATTTCATCCAAAAAAGTAACACTCAAGGAAATGGAATCACTTTTGCAAAAGCCATCCCAGGCAGCAGAGCATTTAATTGCAGGTTTTACAATACAACAATTGGCATTAAGAAACATTACTTTTTGATAAAGGTTACCCAACCGTTAAGGAGTACGCTAAAGTTTGGCTAACATTTCTCAAAGACTACAATGGGCGCTTTCCATTTCCTGAACTATCCTGGTCAAGTAATGAGTCCCTTAACCTTTCCACCGATAGTTGCGGTTCCTACGGTGGAGGTGCAATTTTTCAGAATCACTGTGCAATTATTTCCTGGCCAGCATCATGGGGATCAGATATTGGAAGGGATATCACCTTTTTAGAACTAGTACCGATTCTGTTGGCTATTTGGGTTTGGGCGGATTATTTTGCAGGAAAGAAATTATTGATAAATACCGACAACTTTGCTTTGGTTTATATTCTTAATTCCAAAACAAGCAAGTCTCAAAGAGTCATGACACTTTTAAGGCCATTAATATTGTTATGCATTAGGCATAACATTCAGATTAAAAATATCCATGTTCCAGGTTATCAAAATTCTATCGAGGATTCAATTTCTCGATTTCAGTGGAAAAGATTCAGAACCTTAGCTCCTCAGGCAGACAAGATTCCAGTCAGTATACCTCCAGCATTGACAACTCTCTTAAACAACATGTAGAAAGTTTGCTCGAAGCATCAGTATCTAAAAATACTGCTTCAACATATCAGAAGGGCATTAACTCTTTCGAAACCTTCCGCTCTAAATATAATTTTGACTTGTCTTGGCCTTCACCAGTTCATTAGATTATTAACTACATTGCATACCTCCATACAAACCAGATATCCCACGCCACAGAGAGATGTTACTTAAGTGGTATCAGTTAAAAATCCAGTTAGAGGGGGGTTTGGACAACACTAAAGCCTTTATAGTTAAGAAAATGTTGGAAGGTTTCCGAAGGCTAAATCCAGCAAAAGACCTTCGATCACCAATATCCCTACAAATGTTACATCAAATGGTATCAATTCTACCCAGAGTTTGTTCAAACACCTATGAAGCCACAATTTTTTCAACTGCATTTCATTTAGCATTTTTCGCACTGCTGCGTATTAGTGATCTTTCATCAGTAACTTCACACCAGTACTATCTTTCCAAGACTTCACCTTCGATGAAGAAAAAATTTCTTTGTTTATCAAAGGTTCAAAAACTGATCAACATCGTAGGGATACTACGTTACAAATTACATACAGTCCTCAAAGTACATCTTTATTTAGACATGCGCACATTTTTTTGTCAATCCGACCCCAAGTACAAGTTCCATTTTTCTGCCATATCGACGCCAAGCCTCTCACCAAATATCAGTTCACATCACTCCTACACAAAGCCGTCAAATTCATTGGTTTAGACACATCTATATTCAAATCACATATTTATTCAGAATAGGCGGGGCTACTCATTTGTAATCACAAGGTGTTTCTGATGAGGACATAAAGTCCAAATGTAGATGGAAGTCTAATGCATTCAATTCTTACATTAGATTATAATGGTTATCATCATGCCTGTAACATATATACCCTATTCTACATCTCAAACTACTGTTTGAATTATTGGATCATCTATAGTCCATCATGCCGCCCTCTATGCTGACAAGCAATTTGGAAACACTCACCTAGATTTTCAACAACATAACATAACAGTATTCTGGTCCGATAAGAGTGGTATGGTATGAGAGCATGTAGAGCCCACAGTTAATCATCTATTTGATCAAAAGGGACATTCTTTTTTTATTGATACACTGTGGAGCCAATAGTATAGGCACTATGCCATTGCGTAGGCTTAAAAAATTTATGAAATTAATTTATGTTTAATTGCAAGTCCTTCTACCATACACACATTTTATATGGTCCCAGATGCTCCCAAGATATTATATAGACACATGCTATCCAAAAATTGCTGCTGAGAAAACCCGGATGTGAATTAAAAAATTCCTAGCTCCATTCTTAGTGGCACGTAACGGCGCATACATAAAATACCCAGATCTACAGCAATGTACATCAAAGTTATATCGAGATGGAACACATTTGTCCAATGCCGCTCAGGTTATATCTTTGAACATTTTTCGCCAAGGATTACCCCATATCATACGTAGTAACGCCAATGTTTATCCTCCACCTCCCTCCGTGTAAATACATTCTCCCTGTCATGGCACTGGGGCAAATTTTGTCCGCTTGTGGCGGATGTCTTCATGTATTATATTAATCTATTTATCATACATGAAGACATATGGCCGAATTTTGCTTATGCCGGCCACTGATTTTGTTTTCTTCCAGGTCTGTGGCCAATAATTGGGCTTATTTTAATTGACACATTTATGGAATACAATGAGTGATTGAAAACATCGATGTACTGATTGATTGTCATATTGACTGATGGAAAAACTCATTGATTGAAAATGTTCATTGATATGTTGTTTCTTGTTTTGTTTGATTGAAGTATTGATTTTCTGAAATATTGACTGATTGATAATTTTATTGAGTGTTGATCTTACATCATAACTAACCAAAGTCGATGTAGATCACACATAATAACATAATACAATAATATACATGTAGTGGATTGATATAGTGTTTGTCAAATTTTATTTCAACATGTATTATTAAAGTAAAGCTATGACAAAGACTGCCAATACTGTGTTGTTGACCTATTCTATTGAAATAATCAAACTTAACTCAATATGAGTTAAGTCGTATTACTATTCTTCAGAATAATACACACAAGATGAAACACACCCTTTAAGTCCGGCTTAATGGTGGCTTATAGGTCCTTAATGGTGGTTTAATGGTTGTCTTTAAGTCACCATTAAGTCACCATTAAGCACCTTTAAGTAACATTTACACCACCATTAAGTTACCATTAAGCCAACTCAAAGTCCTTAATGGGTGCTTAAATGTAGCTTAATGGTAGCTTAATGGTGGCTTACAGGTCCTTAATGGTAACTTTTAGACCACCATTAAGTCACCATTAAGCTACCATTAAGCTAGACTTACAGGTGATTAATGTCCAAACTCCATTAAGCTACCATTAAGCCACCATTAAGCCACCATTAAGTCACATTACGCAGTCGATAATATTGTTTATATGGGTGATAAATTATTTTTATAGTGATTTGTTATCAATATTATAAATGTAGAGTTCGCTTATATCTTGATTCGGTAAAAATAATGAAAAAGAACGAAATTCAAAATCCAAAAATAAAAAAAAAACGCCACAGTCGGGGCGTGATCCCATGACCTTAGGGTTGCAAGGCGAACGCCTTATCCATTAGGCTATCGCCGCTGTTTAATGTCAGGAAAATATTAAATATTTAACCTTTATTTTTTTCAAAATTTGTTTGGACTTGTTTGTTGAACATTTCCAAACGTCTTGAATTGATTTATTAATCAAAATATAAACAATTTTATTTGTGGATCTTAACACATTAATACATATTTCTACACTGAGTTCGGCTTTTAGATTGATGTAATGTGATTGAGTTCTTCGCTCTGTTATTCGAAAATTTTCGAAATGTAAGCATTAAATCATGATTGAAAAAAATTAATTATAGATAAAACACAAAAGTCTATCATCGAAAAAGAAAGAGAAAAAACAGATTCTACTATTATTTTTAATATACTGCGGATATTAACGGTTTCTGTGTCAACAATTTAGTGACAATCCTCGCGTAAGAGTTACCTGGTTAATTACGTTTACAAAAACCTTTTTTAGAATATCATATTCAGTTTCAATTCTTTTTGTATCATAATGGGTATCAAAATAATTGACTTTTTACGATGAATTATATTTTTTAATTTGTTATATGCTTGCGTTAAATTTAAATTTTTTAAAAATAATTGATCATTAAAATCTGTCAGTGTACGTTGTGCATGTATAGTTTCCTGTTAGTTAACCAGGGACGGGGGGACACCTAATTAAGGTCTATTGTCTGACCAGTCGGTTTACTGTACACTGATCATCTGTTAATCTTACCCCGTTTCTCAATGTGTATACATATGGTCGGATGTCATGTTTAGTCTGATCGGCCGTTCCTCTGAAAATCGATTTTGAAATAACAATCATTGAAGACCAACAAGATTTTGACAGATGCTTACCGCTGCATTATTAAAAAAAAAATAACGAATTAATTAGAATTATTCATGATGTAAAAGCCATTAAAAAGTTGTTCATGGTAAAAGTCAATCTTTGAAAACTAAACATTTGTATACCAGTAGCCCCCCCTCCCCCCCCCCAAAAAAAAAAAAATGACAGAGATTTTTTTTCATGAGATTATATAGTTATATTCCTGTGAATTCTGTAGCGGAATGTTTCTTTTAACACATGAAATAAAAATACCATTTTGTTTTTAAAAAGTAATATATATTTTGTGTTCATGAATATAGATAATTTTAAAAACAAATTGATTTTTGGTATTGTAAATTTAAGATATTTCACAAGGACTTGCTCACGGTGTGTAATAATTATTTATTTTTAAAAATCATATACACTAAAAATAAAAACAACGCATGTAATAATGATTTATTTTTAAAAAAATAATAAACGGTTCTGATACAGGGTGTCTTGTTTTATTATCACTGTAAATGATTTTAAGAAAAAATTAGACACCTCGAGCAAGCCCCTGTGGCTATTAACTAACTTTGTTCCCAGTGATCAAGTTTATGCATGTTGACAAAAAACTCGTAGAAATTATGATCGACACAGAATTATGACTTGGAATAGATTTTGCGTAAATGATATTAAAATAACTAAAAGTTAGTTCAAAGATTCTATATAAGATGCGTAAAAGTTTAATGAGGGTTGACCATTAAGTCACCATTAAGCTCAGCTTAATGGTGGCTTAATGGTAGCTTAATGAAGTTTGGACATTAAGCACCTGTAAGTTGCAGCTTAATGGTGGCTTAATGGTGGCTTAAAGGAATTAACTTCTTTAAGCCACCATTAAGTCACCATTAAGCTACCATTAAGCGATTGCTTAAACGTGGTCTTTCGTCTTGTGATAGTCAATCTGATTGGTTTAGAGCATGCCACGTGAGGTGAGACAATTGGTGATGTCTCCCTCACGCGCAGGGTGACAACTGTTGTCGCCCTTTCAGATGACAATAAAATAGGTTAAACGAACATGCAGGGTAACAAATGTGTTGTCGCCCTTTGAATGAAATTGCAGTGGTTTAAGAGAGATAACTCTGATTAATAATAACACATGTACAATTGCTAAATATGCGGGATCGGTAAACAATAAATTCTAACGATGACGTCAAAGTTGTCTGTTAACAAATTTTGAAAGTGGAATTAGAGCAGAGTAGGAGAACACAAAAGGTTTGAATACTATTTTCTACTCCATGTAATTGATTATTTACATTCTTCAGGATAATAAAACGATTATGGACTGTTTAGAAGGGAGACATCACCAATTGTCAGGTCTGAGTAGGGTTGTCACCCTAGGGCGCAAGCGAGGGAGCATAATAATAATAACAATTGATTACACTAAATTTTGACCAAATAAGCGGCTTTTTATAGGGGCCCTCAGACATAGCAATTAAACATTGAATATGGCGGGCAATTCCTTTTTGAATCCTATTCAGATTTAAGAAACTTAAAAAAAATACATTAAGCAATTGAACAACAGTAATTCGACATTTAACAATCGATTGAAGAGTATTTCAGTCAAATAACACGTACCTAACTGCCATGCAGGAAACTTTTCTTTTCTGAAACAGAACTGAACATGCTCCGTTTTGTTTTGGTTGGGAACACAAATATAATTATACTCCCCGTCAATCTGAGGACAAAGTTTGGAGGCGGCTTCCAAATATTCATTCGAGCTTCGCGGACAACTGACAGCTTTTGTCTTATTGAATATAGATGCCATCTGAAAAATATAGTGTAATTATACATTCAATTGTTTTGTAAAACAAGTTTTGATTGGCTAATGCAACGATGTTTGAAGCAGTAAAATGAGCATTAACGTTAAATGAAGCAATATTCATTGATGGTATATGCAATTTTTTTTTTACTTTTATTTTTCTCCAGTAAATTATATTTGTTAAGGTTCTAAAACCATGAAATTATCGTAAGCCTAAATTTGCATATGTCACGCGAAAATTCTACTTTTATCAATTTTCCCGTTTGTCCATCACATTGGCACTTGAAATTTGACTAAAACTTTTGAATGGGTAGTATCATAAAAAAGGTAACAAACACAAAAAAGAATATACCAATAAACGCCAACATCTTAACGATGCCTAGATTTTTAACTGCATGGTCTTTTGAAAACTTACTGACGGTATACACAGTAAAAGTATCATAACTTTATATACTGAAAGGAAAAAGAAACGCATATTAAACATGTTAAACTTTTGAATTAAATTAAAACTATTATTTCGCATATGTTTTCAAGTATTGTTGTCATACATTTTAATTCACCTTTAATCAACAAATTATCAAAATCTTGTGACTTTGACCGATAATTCCTGAGTTATTGAAATTGATATGTCGATACCCCCCCAGGAATAAATATAGAAATTCTCATAATCTCCCTCGCATTAGAGACAAACTTGATTTTCCTGTGCACTGAGCATTTATCTTTCTCATATGATTATTAGTCAACCCTTCCGACGGTAGTCTTAAAAGCTGAGAGTAGCTGTATTATTCCATAGCTAACAAATCCCCACGCCCAATGAATACCACGAATTTTGGATTTAAGATAGAATGTACAGAATCAAGCTGGTTTGGAACACGTAAATGTTTGTAAGAAATCCTCAACAAACACTAGCTACCTTTTCCTAGTGTGAACATGCTAAAAAAAATTACGCATACGGCGCGTACGTGCGCATGTGGGAGTAAAATCGACGTAAAGTTGTCAAGCTCTCGGACCAAATTAGAACAGAGAGTTCCTGTCAATTCTACGGGAAAGTATGAGTATGATTGTCTGCTGTATAAATATCGGTTTCAGTGAAAATTCCTTGACAATAATCGAGGTGGGATGATGAAAATCCTTATCTTCACGTGACGTTGTTACGCGCCAACGTCACCGTCATGGTTGGTTGAAAACATTTTCAGTTACTCTTTGACAACCGAAAAATTTCAAAAACTGTTTTTGGTTAAAAAGTTGAAAACAATCTATTCAGCAACATGTTGTTGCCTTTTTATTCACTTATGCAACTCAATTACTAGAACCAAGGTAACTTCCGTCAGTCATACCGTGATATCAGGAAATTTAGAGTGACTGCAAATATGCAAAAACCATGTCTATGACTCTAATGCATCGTATGGCACTTCAAAATGTGGTCACAAAAATCATCATCAACATGTGTTTTGGACTTTTTATCACTTTCCCTATGTGACGCCATACATTTCATGGTTGAGTAGTTTTGACTAGCGATTTACAACCAAAATACACATCTGACCCATTTTCACAATTTTCGGCAACATAGTCAAAAAAAATGTTCTTAAGCATTTCTTTTTCCTTTCAGTAAATACATGTAACATGCCCAGGTACATAAATTAGACATAATAGCAATTTTGCTTTCTCTATTCTTTTTTTAAATTTCTTTTTTTTTCTACATTTTCCATTTTCGTCGAATTTCCTCCATTATTTTCTTCTCTACGTGTCCCATTGCTAAAAATATAATAGCGACACTCAACGTTTCATAAAATTGGAAGGTATGTCTCTAACACCAAGACGACGACTGGCACTTTTGTTCATTTTCACAGATAGATACATGTAACTACTTTGGCTAACTTTACACGTCTATTTCCTGCTTCCATGTTACTTTGTGAAAGTAAAATGAAACACTTTTATTATATTTTCCTGAATTTCAAAACGTGTCCGTTAAGTTCCTGTGTCATTTTCTGCTTTTGTTTCTTTTTGAATTTTCCGCGACTGACCTAAATCAATAAAACTCGGGCGTAAAACGTCATCCATCCGATGCAAGTTCAGCCATTTTAAATTTTAGCAACGTTGTTATTATTCCTACGCACTGTCTTTGATGGATAAAATAAAATTTAATATAAATATGAAAAAAGTTTCATTTTATTATTTTTAAGTCATAATCAAATGATAAGAAATGAATGTAATATTTTTTTTCTTTGACTGATGTACATGTATCAAAAAAAACTTTTTAATCAATGCGCGTAATGAGGTTTTCCTTTCAAATTTTGTTTGATGCGTCGGTCAAAGAAAATATATCACATTCATCTCTTAAAACAGAGAATGGAAAATTGATTGAATACAAATAAATTGGAAATTTTCAAAGGTTTTATTTTCTCTTGGCGCAGAAACTCGATTAGCTATAAACATGTATGATGCTTGTTAATTGTCACTGCTCTTAGGTCATCTTTTGAAAATCTGTAATCTTATTATATTGAACACTCTGGAAAACCTCAAAATTACATGTGTATGTAGGAAAATCAACGCTTAGGATACTGTAAATTCCTAACTATACGCGTGGAATTAAATATCGCGTAATTTCGCGAGAAGCACCACACGCGGAATAAAATTACTCGCCCTTATTTTTATGATGCTCAAATCTATGTAAAATCTCTTGATCAACCGTACATTCGCGAATTATTATTCTCGCAATTTGCCGTTGAAGAGCCCATTCGCGATAATAAGTACTCGCGAAAATAAGGAATCTACAGTATTGATCACCAGTTGATTGACATTTAACTATCATGCTTCATGGCAAAGTCGCTGATCAACATGATCAACGACAGTTTTTAATATGCAATAATTTTTTCCCATCAAGTTATGGTCCCTGAAGTTTAGGTTTGACCAAACTTCTACTTCAGGAAGCTCTAAATAGTGCTCACTGAAAGTCAAATCTCTAAGGTATAGTTTTATGCATTTAAAAACAATGTAAAAATAGCTTAAAATAACTATGATAACATTATATTAGACCAAGCTAGAACTATTGAGAATATTTTGTCTTGTATTTTTTTCATTGTAATAAGACAAAACACTAAAGATGTCTAAGGATTTTTTACGGTCACCTTGGTATAATACATCAATTTAGAGGATCAATAGAATATTTAATAAACTGATAGATGAAGCTTTGTTGCAAAAAAGCAAGAGAATCAAGAAAATAGGATTGATCTATAAAATAAGTCTAATATTAAGTATCAGCTCATAAATTTGGTTCTAATCTGTCCCCCAACTTATCACTATAAACAAACAAACTATATGTGCATCAATACTATTTTAAAACCCAAAATAAGACCTCTTACGTTGACTTTTCTTGGTTTCTGAAGAACATTTCACAAGATAAGATATTTTTTTATTTCCTTTTTATTTATCTATTTTTAATAGCTATTTGATCAATAAAACTAAGAATTTAAAAGTACTTTTTGTATCATACATGCATACAAAAATTCTTGCATAATTATCTTACTTTATTAACCTTTCAAACACATGTACATTGATTTACAGTGATTATTTATGAAGATGAATAAAAAGGGGAATAACTTTTCTAATTAAAATATTATTAAAGCCAAATGGTCAAGATGTTCAAAATTCTGGTAAAAAAAATACTCTTGCTTACATGTATTAAAACTTTTACTCAGTTTGCCTCCGTTATGCCCAGACTCAGAGAGCATTTTCACTACAGATTCAACAAAGCCCTACCTACACAAGAACCAAATACCCAGAGTCAAGAAATTTACAAATTTTGAAGAGTTACTTTCATAAAAATGCCCTTTAAAGAACTAACCTATTTCCAATATATTATTAAAAGCCCCCCCTCCCCTCGCTATGCTGGAACCCTTGACCCTAGGACAACAAGTTTAAAAAAAAACTTGTTTTATAAGCTCCCTTGTTCGTCAAAACTAAGCATTTTGTTAATCAGCTCAACACTAAGGAGTAATCAGAATTAATTAATGATCAATTAATATGATTAATGTTTTTTTTCAAAATATAATCAATAGAGCTCCATCCTTACTCCATAACATCTGTTCCAGGGGCCATGAAACTCGCAATTCTGGGAGAAGCACTCTTGCTCAACATAACAATACACTTAGTATCTTCGCTTTATAAGCAGAAAAGAATATTTTCAAAGATTATGTTTTTTTACTATATAATCAATAGAGCCCCTTTTCACTAGAATCCCCAAACCTGGGACCATATATTTCACAATTTTGAAAGAAGCATCCTTGCCTATCTTAATCAGGTATTTTGTTTAATCTCTAGAATCAGAAAAGACTACTTTCAAGGAATTAATGCATTTTTATCATATAATCATTAGAGCCCTGCCCTAACACAAGCACCTCTGGTCCACAGGCCATTAAAATCATAATTTCCATAAGAGACATCCTTGCTCACTATAAGTATATACTCAGTTAGTGTGTTAAATACCCAACGCAGAGAGGAAGATTTTTAAAGAATTAAATGCATTTTTACAGTAAAATCAATAGAGTCCCGCCATTTCAGCAGAACTCCTGATCAAGGGACCAGGAAATACACAATTGTAGAAAAATGATTCGTGTTCATCATATCTATGTACTCAGTTTGTTTGTTTAATACTGAAGAGCAGAGGAGAAGATTTTTAAATGATACATGTATAATGCATTATCGCAACATAATCAAAAGAGACCCGTCCTTACATCCAAACCCTGACCCAGGGGCCACGGAATTAAAAAGCATGGAAGAAGCATTCTTGTTCACGATAGCGATAAAGTCAATTATTTTTTTATATATCCAGGAGCAGAGAAGATTTTTAAATGAGTGCATATTAACGATATAATTGAAAGGGCCCCGCCCTAACACCAGAACCTCTGAACCAGGGGCGATGAAATTCACAATTTAAAAAAAAAACATTCTTGCTATTATAACTATACATTTAAGATTGTTTGCTGAATACCCAAGAGCAGAGATGGTTTTAAGGAATAATATGCATTATAACTACATGTATATAGTCAACAAAACCCCTGATCCTAGGGCCATGAATTTCACAATTTTTGTAAAAGGGCTTCATGCTTATTACTACATGTATGATGGTAACCGTTTGAATGAATGATTTCCATGACTATAGAAGAATATTTTAAAGAATTGCATTAATTTGACGGTTTTTGACTCACCCCTTAGGCCCCAGGGGGTAGGGGCAACGAATTTCACAAGGTTTCTTCCCCCTCACCAATAATTTTATATTCTAATTTGGTTTTAATTGGTTCTCTGGTTTCAGAGGAGAAACTGAAAATGTTCAAAAGTTTTCGAACGACGCACGCCGATGGACGAAAAAAGAAATGGGTCACCTGAGTAACTCAGCAGACCTAAAAAAAAATCGGTAATTTTCCTGAAAAAATACCTTCAAAATGTAACCACAGTATGTTCATCATTATAACATTCAATTTTCTCACAGTCAAAGAAAAAGCATTCATTAGCGACAAACGCTTCTACAGTAAAATTCTGTTACAAAAAATATAACTACATAGTTAAGTTAACTATTGTTAATCAAAGTGCATTTTAATCATTATATTCGAATTGTTATATTATACCATTATTATATTATATTCCTACATGCAATTTTTATATCACAAGGAAATTTGACTCGGATATTCAAATATTATTTTTAAATTGGATCATACGTGTTAAATTAAATAGATTGATTGATTGATTGTATGTTGTTTAACGTCCCTCTCGAGAATTTTTCACTTATATGGAGACGCCACCACTTGCCGGGGGAGGGCTACAAATTTTGTCCTAATCTCGGCACTCAGAGCCTTTGAGCATTGAGGGATCTTTTTCGTGCCAGCACCTACTGCGACACGGGGCCTCGGTTTATACGGTCTCATCCGAAGGACCGAAATTAAATAGATATAAAGGCTTTAAATTATAAAAAAAAATCTAGTCAAAATCAAAATATTGAAGTTAATTTCTTGTTATGAATGTAAGTCCTATTGTTCGAGCCTTTTTTGCCCTGATATCACTATGTTAAACTTTAACCCCTTCTTGTGGCCCCACCGTACGCCATGCGGGTCATGCTTAAGCAAACGCCAATATTTTTTTCTGCGGATGTTTCTATATTTAGAAGACTAATAATGGCTTAGCTGTACATGTATATGGGGAGATGTTTAATTATATTTCATATATATTCCTTACGCTCCTGATCTGCTCCACCCTATACCCCTAGGGTCATAATATGAGTATTTTAATCTATAATTATTAGTGAAGCGTTAACATAAATTTCAATTTTTCAAGCTGAATATTGACACTAATTTTTTTTTCGAATTTATAATTATCTCTTCTTGAAGAAAAACTGAAAATGGCTGAAAATGTTCCAGTGGTTTCTGAGAAAACGAAAATGTGAAAAGTTTATAGACAACACATGACCCATGACTGACGATAGACATCCATATAGACGCCTGAAAAGTTTTGATCAGAAAAGCTTTTTTTTAGCCTTGTCTTCCAGAAGAGCTTATAAAATAGATGTAAAAAGTTAAGTACTGAGCATTATCCTTAAACGCCTTATCGCATGATCTTTCAATAATCTTTTATTTTAAATGAAAAATATCATATACATATCAATAGGTCTAACATTTAAGGCTTTTAAAATATTTTCATCTTATCTTTTATTCTAAACTTTTAGAATCTATTATTAGTAGCTCTTATTACGACTATGTTTCGTAATCGGAAAATTGTTTTTCAAAACCGTCATTCTTTACAAAACATACTGGGGTTATCCGGTAATTTTTGAGATATTATATATATTTTTTCCTTCTAATTAACATCTTTCTGTGAAACGTTACACATAACTTTGATAAACACTGGGAATCAATAAAAGCAAGAAACATTTTACAAATAAATTATTTCTTCTTTTCAACGGCATACTTATGTGTCAATGCTAGGGGTACTCGGCGCAGTCACAAATTCAGAAGTACCAACGTTCTAACTCCTGATGGACCCATAGTAAGATCGAAAATAATTCAATTTATGTTTATGATTCTTAAAGTTTAATTGGATTTCAATATATTCAAATTTGTTAGAATATGTGCTAAAATCGAAGAATAAGAAATATAATGGGAAATTTGTGAAATGAGTAGGATACATGTGATAAGATGGCTTCATTTTGTATTGGATGGCGAGTTTCTTCGTCTTTGCCGTGTCTACCTAGCTATCGCAATTCACACTTTTTTCTTTTTATTCTTGCGGTCAGTTCAAACACATAAGATTGGATTTTCAATTCAATTTATTGTGAAAATATTGTGAGAATCATAGATTCTCCATAATGCAGAAAATTTAGGTTATATCTCGTATATTTTAGGAAGATCAAGAGTTGAACACCCATTGTCGCCTTTGACATCACATGGTCATGTGATCGCTTTCTACTTAACTTGGATCTTTCCCTTGAATCAATTATTGGCTAATTACCGCGGTATATTGGCAGTTAAAACACAAAACATTTAAATGTTAGTCATGAAAAACGTAATACTCATTTAATTTCAAATAACTTAGAAACATGAGATAAGTATTTTAAGGTATCTTGTTACCTGCCGGGGAAAAAGAGTTTGAATTCATGTCTGAAATGTACATTGTCACAATATCATTACAAGAAATTTATTTGCCATTATCCTGTAATAAAGGTTTTAATTTTGTATTTCAAAATTTTAAAATTACTTCAGTGTAGAATTTAGAAAAAAGCTTGTTTACTGATATGTCAGTTGTAACTCATACTGATCAAAACTAAAAACATAAATACATTCATTTACATTCTTATGATCTACGACACAATGGTTAGAAACGAAATCAATACAAAACAAAATTATTAAAATTAATTAAAAAATAATACACATACTTAGAAAACCTAGAATGCAGAAATGGTTAAACAAACATTTAGTTTTGATGAATTTTCATACCTTATTCAGAAAATACACTTTATGTTACACAAGATTATTGTCTCAAACGCTGGTTTGCAATGGTATTGCACAAGAAAATAAAATGGCAGAAAAATAGATTTATCGATTAAAATAACGTAACACACAAAATCAATTTCAAAATCTTCTAACTGTGAGTCACGTTTAAACATTAAAATTGATTGACTAGCAAATATATATCTCATCATAAAAAGAAAGTTGGGGAACATAAATAATAGAAAATTTTCTTTAAATACATTCTTTAAATTTTTCTTAAAAAAAAAACCCTGAACAAAGGGGTATCAAAATGAAAATTATTGTTTGTTAAGAATTTTTAAGAAAAAAAATGAGAGTGGAGAAAAAGGTAGATGACAAACTTCTTAGACATGTGCGAAGACAAATTTTGGATATTGACCAGATGCATGGAAGGTCTGACACTACGTTTTTAAATATATGTATTGCTGAGCACTATAGTTCTCTCTCTCTCATTTAATTATAAACGCTAACGGCTAAAATAGAAATTAATTGATACATTATAATGAATATGTTTAATTTGCAATCCTAGACTTTCAAAGAACAGACATAATCATATAATTACAAATCACAGGTACTTGTTTGTACAATTATAGTTTTAATCTCAAAGAATAATGATACAATGTTGCAAAGTCTGAATTACATTAAGTATTGCTGTCAACTACGATTTCAGAGAAAAAAACCGTTTATAACCTAATTTCATCTAATATAATGTGTGTATCCATAAATGTCTTTATATTTTCCTCTATCCAAATCTGATTAAAATAATTATAAGATCCTTTGATCCGCTCATATAGATCGCTACACAAACCTTGTGTACCGATCTATGTAGCGGATCAAACAATCTGATTTTAATCAGATTGCTTTTATTTCCGTTATCACAGCACGAAGTGCTATATAGTAGTCCGGGACAGAGAGTAAATTTTTTTTTAGAAATCAGAGGGTTCAAAATCTATTTAACCGTAAAATTCGATTTTGGGGTCAGAAGGCCAAAAACAAGTTTTAAAGACTGAATTAATAATTATCTCAATTTTAAAACTGTGTCAAGATGCAAGTCCAAATGTAATATTTTCATAAATCCTATGGTTGATAAATTGACCTTTTCAGCAAATACAGTCTAACATTAAGTGGAATGACGATTGATGTTTTCATACTTTCAACACTGTAAGTTTAGGGACAACAGGAGATGCTTCTTCCTCCATCGCTTCTGATCCCATCTCTGACTTAAAAGTCACTGTTTGCTCTCAGACTGATACCAATTTATTTTGTTCTAATGGACTTTTCTCCATCCTTCTTATCATTAATTACATGCAAATGTGTATATGAATTCTCAAGCTTTAAATTTACTTCGACCAAACATAAATGAAACATACATTTTTATTGATATATTCATGAAAAATTTTAATACATAGGTAAAATTCAATAATACTT
Source organism: Saccostrea cuccullata (assembly GCF_032062105.1). Lineage (NCBI taxonomy): Eukaryota > Metazoa > Mollusca > Bivalvia > Ostreida > Ostreidae > Saccostrea > Saccostrea cuccullata. The sequence continues at coordinate 9,090 of NW_026929358.1, read as the reverse complement.
GCAATAAACATACGTATTGAAAACACATGAAGTCCAGTTCATGTAAAAATCAGACAAAACCGTTATGAAAGCGATTCGTGAAAGTTTTCAGTGTTCAATGTTTTTCCACACATAGGTTTCCCTTGACAAAAATGGTGTTTTTTTTGCGATTTTGCTGATTTTAAATGTCTTTTTTCTTATTTTGATATTATACAGTGTATTTTGTCAATTTAAAAATTGAATTAGATTAATGCGTTTCTACATGTAAAAATACCTCGAGCATAAAATATTTATTCCTGAAAATTGAATAGATATAACAGATCAGGTAAAATAAAATTCCTATATAAAAAAAGGAGCAATATTATCAGCATATGAAGTTGCTATTTTTGACATATGATTTTAAAAAATGCCATCCCCTTTTTTGTATCCAACAAAACGCCGTCAACCATCAAGATGAAAAATGCGGAGTTTTAAGGGTTTTTTTTATCATTAGAACCAAGTTCTAATTTAGACTTAGATATCATTCTGCTCTCGTCTTTACAAACTCTTTGGGTTCTTTTTAGAATGGCTTTATTGAGGAAAGATGTCAAGGTTGGACTAAGAAGTAGACATGACACTCTTTTGCGATATAAGGCAAATAAATGACTGAATAATAAAGATTGTACGGACCCTGTCACTTTCATTCGAAACATATCAAACTTTGGTATAAAATCATTTGAGCATTGTCCCAGTATTTACCCAGTATTCGAATAAATTGAAACAGTTCCAGAAACAAGGCAGTGTAATTAAATGTCACAAGGTTGGCAACACACTACAAACTGTTTTAGACTTTTTACTCATTGAAGGAGGATAAGACAGGGTGTTCCAGTGTTGAGAAGATTAGGCAAAGAAATAAGCTAGTAACCGGGCTATCAAAATACTTACTTCATTAAATACGTTTATTTAAAAATAGCGTGAAATAGAATAAGATTGTTTTTTATTTTAATAAAGATTCTTTCCTAGGATACAAAGCTCTCCAGGGAAGAACAAACCAGTTTTTGCTGTATATTGGTGTATACTAAACTGTACAATGTTTTGATGTACTGTGATGTACAGTATACGTGTACAGGGTATAACAGTAATGAAATGTGAAGATCAGTTATCTGTACAGCTAAAATCAGTGATGTACAGTGGAAAAAAGTGATTGTATAGTAAGCACTGTAAAATACAGTTATATACAAAGGATTGATTGATTGTATATTGTTTAACGCCTTTCAACGATGTTTCGGCGGAACTTCATTTTAAATAATCAGTTTTTGAAAGATTTTGGTTTCTCTGGAGGCTCCCGGTGAGCATACTATTTTCAAACTCCAGAGAAACGATCCTTAACGTGCCAAGGGGGTTGTCATCCTTAACACGGGGCACCATTTTACGTCTTCTCCGACGGACTTCCTATACAGGAAGTGAACTGTAAAGCACAGGTACATGTACGTGCTGTAAATTGCTATGCTTCTGTACAGTGGTGTACTATAATGTAATATGAAGTACAGAGCGTAGTACAGTAATGTACATAAAAAGTACAAGGTTTGTCTGAAATTTTCAGAGAAATAAGAATATCAAGGGACAATAAGTTGAGTAGTGATATATATTGTCACCAACGACAATATTTACAGAACGACCAAATATACGGTCACACTATTCAACATTCAAAACCTTATAACATGTTTAGAAAGTAGTTTATTCTAGTAATATTTATTCACTGAGTACTCTTATTTTTGTATTCTTTATCTTAGAAAGTTAAAGTTCTTAACAAATTTATGGTCTTTTAGAGGTTATGTTGTTGATCAACTTAATGCTGCAACATTATTTTTATCCATCCGACTAGCAAATACCATTGATCAAAATAAATTCGTTAATTTTTAATTTCTTCCGTATGCTGTGCAAAATGTTTTATTACATTTTAACAAGTGAAATATTGTAATTTATACATTGAATAAAAATAATAAAATAATATCCTGTCAGAGTGTGACAAATATCAGGGGCTCGTTTCTCAAAAAGGCCTACGACCAGGCGTAAGCTTAGTCCGGACTAAATCAGTGACTAAACCCGGAAGTCGGACTAAGTTGCGTTTCACAAAAAGGCGGAGACTTAGTCGAGACTATATTTTGGTTTAAATCTAGGCCTGCTCATGAGTAGGCGTAAGTTCTTAGTCTGTACACAACTTGGGAAAATGGCAAGTGTTTTAATCATAAAGAGTTAAAAAAAAATAATGATTTTATACTTAAGCGATATTACTATTCATATACATGCAAATCATATGCGTCGGAACCGGGGGGGGGGGGCTTAGCCCCCCCCCCCACTTTTTTTCCAAATATATTAGTATAGACATTGAATATTGCTGCATAGGTTTAGCCCCCCCCCTACTTTCCACAGACAAGTCGCAATATAGGTTAAAAATGAGGAAAGTGGTAGTATTTGGAAAAAAAATTGGCACTGAAGTTCGAAATCCCCCACGAAATAGGATTTTCGTGTTTGGGAAAAGGGCATTTCCTTTTTTTTTTTTTTTTTGGCTTGTCAGGTTTTTTTTTTTTTAGGTATAATTTTTTTTTTTTTACACTTAGCCCCCCCCCCCACTTTCAATTTGCTTCCGACGCCAATGCACATAATTATATGATATGATATGCGAAAAATCATGAAAATTGATAAACATATACAGGTAATATTATGTAGACAAGTAGAGATGCAAACTGTACTCCGCAAAAGGTGGGATGAACTAAAAATTTGTAATTAAGAATTTTGAATTCTAGTTGGGTAGAAATTTAAGAAGTGTCAGATTTTATTTTTTAAAAATGTAGGCACGCGTTGTGGGATGGAGGGGGGGGGGACTGCAACCCTCCCGTTTTTTTATTGCAATTATGCGTTTTCTGTTTAAAAAGGTGTATAATTTATGGGCTGACGCCCACTTTCAGCATTTCTATTCTCTGCTGAATATTACTTTTTAAAGTCGATGCCAGGATGATTTTTTTTATGAATAATGTTTCAATAAACCCTCAAAAAATATTCATTTTTAAAAATATATTTTAGATAATGAGAAATATTCTATGCCATCAACCAAGTCAATACTTCTTTAATTTTCCCCTTTAATTATTTAAATATGATATTAATAAAACATTAAAATTTGAATTTGTAAAATGTTCGAGTATTATACTTAGAGTATTCTGTTCATGAGACTGTTCACTCATTCTCAAGAGGTGAGAAGTGTAGATGGGTTAATCGTTTTTACTTAATGGCTTGCAAAAGCTTAATAGTTTTAAATCGAATTCTTCAATGTGAACCATATTGCAGGCAAGAAATCTAGTATTTTTTTTTTTTTTTTTATAAATTTCTAAACTATTTCGATTGAATTTGAGAATGCGTGTGTTATACATCAAATGGTGTATATACATGTACATAATTATGTACTATTTCTACATGGCCTATGTAAATTATCATAACGATATCCATGTAAAACTGTATGTCCAAAATGTAACACATGTATCACCTAGATTGCCAATATATGTCTAGATCTAATTCATATTGAATAAATTGATTGAAATTTTATAAAGAATTATACCAGTATATGGTATGGGCCATTTTAGGCACATATTCAGAAAATGTTTTATACATTTGTAAATTTCTTTCTTGTTCAAGGCTCGCACGTATATAAAATTGTCGCTTATATATACATAGCGTCAAAAAATGTCGTTTTTGAAGTTTTGTTTAAAACTAAGGTATTTAAAACCCTTATTCTCTTAAATCAATATAAAAGATAAAATAAATATATAAATTTTATTATTTCACAAAACATAAATTTCATTGAAGTTTATTTACGTCTAAATTTTAACAAAAACGGGAGCCAAGGAAAACCATATATACACTGTATGTCTGATCATTTTTATTAAATAATTATCTTATCCATGTTTTTTAATAATTCTTTTTATGATAATTATAATTTCATAACTGATAAATTTTTAACAGTACGTCTGTTGGTCGTGGGCTCTGTTACTTGTTCAGATACTGTTTCGCCCCCACCCCCCTTCCCCCGACTTTCAAAACTTTTGCTACGAGCCTGTTCCAGCCTAGCCATATATGACTTTTACTCATATATAGGAAAATAACTTTTTATTTCAAAATTTAGCAAGTAAATGTATGTACTATGTTAATGCTTTGTACTTGAAAACACAGATGGATTGCGTAATAGATCTGTTTGAAAGACAGTGAAAAGGGAAAACATGCAAGCGTGCTCGTGCTTCCCGTGCTTAACATCCTTTATTTAGGTTCAAGTGGGATATTAATTTGATCCGCCACATGTCATTGTAGTCTCAAAACCAAATAAAATGCGATCTGCGCATGCTTAGTACCTAGCGGAGAGGTCTTAGTCCTAGGCCCAGTCTTACGCCGCTTTCAGAAACGCGATATAGGCCCGTCTAAATTTTGGCGTAACTTTCTTAGTCGGACTAGCTTAGGCCAAAATCTACGACTTTTTGAGAAACGAGCCCCAGGAGTGCGGTACATGTAACACTCTCGATTTTCCTTCCCATAACAGAGAGTGTGCAACGTGAAGAATATTACAACCATTCTTGTTTTTATTTGTCATGTCTACGCTTTTTTCTTCAAGAAGTTCTAGAATTTCAACATCTCCTCCTTGTACGGCGCATAATGCAGCATTCCATCCTTCATTGTGTACCTGTTTCAGCATATCTGGGTAATAATGGATGATATTTTTACACATGTTGAATGCTTTCGCGAATTAATGTGAAGAATATTTTCACCTTGCTTGCTTGAATATGCCATACTGAAGCATTTCTTTCTGCAAGATGTTGAAGGATGTTAACATTTCCTCTAAATGCAGCGAATGATGCAGCATTCCATCCTTCAGCATTTAATTGTCTAAGCAAATCTGGATAATGTTGGATGATATGTTGGCACATTTCAGTAATGACTCCTTATGAACGCAGCTTGGTGTGACAGGGCCTTAAAATTTCCCCAATGTGATTCTACGGCGATCTCATGGCGTTCTACTGCGTTCCCACGCAGATCTCTCGGCGGTTGACTGCGCTTCCGCGGAGTGTTAGGAGTTTTCACCTCGTGTTCACGGCGTTCTCACTGCGCTGGCTGCGTTCACAATACGTTCACAATGCGTTGTATACCCATTAATATACCGGTATATTCAGAAGGAATGTAAAACATTTTACTTTAAAGATTTAAGTTACACGATGAAAGGACTTCTTATCATGCCAAGAAATATAAAAATTTATTAATTAAATAAGTTCTATTTGAATAATTTAGAATTGAATTATTAATAATTTATCGTTAAACGCGTTTTTTTCTTTTTAAATTTTATCGGTTCAGATGTGTTGTTAAATTTTCTTTGATTTTATTATGAATGTAAAAAAAAAATACTGAAAAGTTGCTAAGAATTTAAGCGAATCAACCGAACAAGTTCTAGTGTAATTTTCTCTCCAATGCTTTACTTAAATGATCCTAGTGCAACAAATACGTTAGAATTATTGCTGATCAAATATGATGCCATTAATTTTATGCTCTTGTTTTGTGAGCTGGCTGACAACTTTTTAACAACGCCGTAAAAGCGCATTGTATTTCCCAACGGACGCTGTAAAAAAGGCCAAGGGAGCGCAACGATCGCAGTGACAACTTCGTGTTGTCGTTGTGTAATCGCATTCTAAAAGATATCAAGACGATTAATCTCATTACAAGCTCCGTAAAAGCGAGATAGAAACGCAGTGACATCTCCAAGGACTCAGCAACATCTCCGTGAGGTCTCCGTGGAAGCGCAGTCTACTATCACTGCGTTCATGTTGAGACCATGTGCGTCTTCACGGCGTCCGTACTGAGCTCCCACTGCGTTGTCGGAGATCTCACTGCGATGCTACGTCGATCACACTACGTTTCTCTGGCGATCATATCAAACCGCGATCACACGGCATGCCAAAAATGATGCCGTCCCCTACCGTTCTGGGAGTCCCTACGCGACCCTACTGCGTTCAGTGGAGATCTCGCCGCGTTGTCACGGCGCTGTAGGAGACTCTACTGCGATCACCTTGGAATTTTGCATTTTTATGGACCCCGTGCGATCGTCCTGATGATACACAGCTGGTGTGACAGGGGTTTTAACGTGTACTTTGTTTCAGTACAATATCTGTTTATATTTACAACAGCTGTGTTTAATTTTTGTAAATAAAAAACTGACATTGAGCTGAATGCAATTTCCGTGTATATGCAAAGCCCAAGATATAGAAATATTATAAAACATGTATACAAGAGAAACTCAAGCTAAAGTTACATCACAATAACACAATTTAAAGGCTAAGAAATCGTTATTTATATGAGAAATATGTCACGTCTCTTACTTTTCTTGTTTGTGACGATTAAGGCTGATTCATCGCAAACTGACTTTTGTTGGCGTACACGTAAGCGGAGTCGGTATACGTTGAAAGCTGCATTTCTTTAAAATTATGCTCAAACGTTATTCCAACATTCTATTAGTCGTTTCCTGTATCTCCTTTTACATGGCTTAAACTTTGTGACTGCGACGTGGGGATGGCTTTTTAACCATTACTTTTCTTTTGTTATTATATTACATTTTATTTCGGAAAAAAAACAAAAATAAGAGAAAATGTAATTTTGGTGATTATATGTTATACAAGCAACTGAACAAATCTTGATTAAGAAAATAAAGGGATCTAATATTTAAAAATACTTGAGTTTCTGATTTAAAAAATATATGTGTTTTGTTTGTTTGTTTGTTTGTTTTTTTTTTTTGTGGTTGTTGTTGTTGATGATGCTGTTGTTGTTTTGTTTTGATTTTTTTTTTTTTTGAGACCAGATACTCTAACAATCTCTTAAAATTCATATAGGTAACAACTGCGCCTTGCTTTTAGCAGACATAATGATGTATTCATAGTTTTTTATGTCTACACGATATATTACGATGAAATGAAATAAAAGACACTACGAAGTCTGACACATCTGTTTCATATTAGGATAAACTAGAAAAAAGACGAAAATGGTAACGTTGCTTTATGACAAATTTGATTACTAACTTTTCAAATGTCAACGTCCAATGGTTGCTCACTCAGTCCTTCATAGCACCTGAACGAACCTCAGTATAAGCACACTTTCTCAGAGGACAAGAATAACTCACTGTGTGTTACTCAATACGGGTATTCCTGGCAGCATTGAGCTGCGATGAATTTCAATTGTATATATTCCTTAGAATTTAATCACATTGATTTTGGCTATATATTTCAGTAACTGTACTCCCTTGGATTTCATTTAAGCCTATATAATTTGCACACATAAATGAATTTTTTTTATTATCCAGGGATAAATAACCCAGACATAAAAAATAGTATTTCAGAACAAGGCATTACCTTTTTGCACAATGATAACTAAAGACAAATATCAATTATTACATTTGGAGATAACAAACTCAGAAAATCAATGAAAGGATTCCTCATACCTCCAATCATTGAAATAAAGATTAAGGAAAAACAAATTGTTAAATGTATTCAGCCTTATGTCATCAATTGGAACGAAAATCGACAAGTGTTTTGTAGAGAAAAAACCAAGCCCGATCCTATAGGTCAGATCCCTATTTATAATGAAGTGATCCTTTTTATTGTTTAATAGATTTTGTTAGCGTAAATAATGTTCGTTTTTTCCAATGTTTATTTTAAACATACTTTATTAAAGACATATGTAATACAAAAAGGATTGGGTAACAGGCAAGGCCTGTGTACACCTTCTATTTGTAAAATAGGTCTAGATACAGTCGTGTAGCTACATATGTATGCTCAATATTTCCTGTGAGACACTTGTTACGCTAGGAAATGTAAAACATTTTCATATTTGTATGTTGTATATTATAGATAGAACATGAAATAAAATATGTCTAGCTACCCGTTTCACATAGACTTTTAAAGGATCTGCTCATAAGTTTTTTTTTAGCAAATTTAGCAAATTTGGTACATAGATTTCCACGATAGATTTATTCAGTAAAATAAATAGTTTCGACTTTAATGAAGGAAAGAAGTATATTGATAGAAAAGAAAACAAAACAAAAGAAATCAATTGCATCTACCTAATATTTATTTAAACATCTTTATTACATTAACAATGTCAATAAAATGAAACAGACATATATGTGCGGTAACAATTTTTAACATGTATATACACTTATCAACAGTGAAAGTCAAGGTATGCTTTTATTCACATGAAAATATCGATTCAAAGTCACAAGTTTATCTAGTAGACTAAGAACTAATAAAATAATAAAAAAGAAACAGGTTTTAGAACGTAATAAATGTTGCAAAAAAGGTTTATAAACATACATAAAATCTAACACTATCACGTTTAATCTGTCATTGTAGCATCCTTTGTCTATGCTTCAAATTACGATGAACATTATTTCTAACGTTTTAAATAATTAACTAGAAATCCTTACTTATAAATTCCAATTATTTACATGTCAATTTATTTATCTTTAACTTTAGTTACAAATTAGAATTTTGTTCATTTTCTCATGAACTACCTTGGATGAGCATGAATATCACCATTGTTACGTCATTATACCGTACGTGACGTCAAAACTATTTTGCTTTAAAAATGGCAGTGAATGGCGTGATTTGCGATAACTCATCACAAAATAATGTAAATATAAGAAATCAATTGAATTTTTGAAGATTCGTTAGGGAAAATGAACTTCAAGCGCTAACGCGCTTCATGAAATATGCCGGCGTAAAGCCTTGTAGTTCATTTCCTAATGAATCTTAAAAAAATTAGATTCATTTCTTTAATATATCTAGTGAACATCACATGGCCGTATGAACCAGGGGGACGGAATTATCAATAATTTTGCTGATAAATAAGTATACCTTAGAAAACATACAGTATACTACAAAAAAAATGTAGTAATGCCAAAGGAATTATTTGCTTTTACTCCTGCCCCCTCGACTGGGGTTTTGTTGTGTGAGAACTACAATAGCAAAACTCTTCATTTTTATACCATATAAACTTACATTAACTTCGGTGTACATGTAAAATTCTATGTAATGGTACTATACTTTCTCA